>NC_064641.1:155813830-156030647 GCF_023864345.2 Schistocerca serialis cubense
TCGTTGTCGGAATGTGTTGATCTCTGAAAAAAATACTGGCCTAATGGAACGTCACTGTAAGACGCTATTAGTGGAGATTGTTTAGTAAACAAGCGTGAGCCTGACTTGATGGCTGTTTTAACGAATTCAAGGTAGTAGCAGCAGTTAAGTAAGTTAAGCAAATGGGCTCCATTTTACCTCAACTATTTTCGGCGGCCTTGGAAGAGGTCGTCATATCAGTAAACTGGGTATTGTAACACCCCCAAGAAACCCGAAAACCCGAGTAAGAATGTCATGATAATTTAAATTAGGGAACAGTGTTATCCTGACAGGTACGACAACTTTGACAATAATGTAACACCTTAAAGTTTTGATGAACACAAATTTCAATAATTACTGAGTATGTCTTGATATGAAGGTGGAAAGAAAGAACGGTTATTTTTAATTAGTTATCAAACATCTCAGTAATAACTGCAAATTAGTACGACGAAAGTTAAGTCCAAAGAAATATGTCGGTCAGAGATAACATTTATTGTGGAAGAGAGTTGTAAACGCGGCGAAAAGGAAATTCAATGCGTCTACAATGCTCGATCACGGAAATGTTAGTCACTCGCTAGCTTGCTTGCTATCAAGTCGTGAGAGAGCACCGTTTGTTATAGTACTACAAATGGAACGCTACGAGATTGTTTCTATTCAAAAAAAGTACTGTTGCGTGATAGAGATGCGCGGACTTTGTTCTCAGTTATTCTGACTTGAGAACTCGAACTGAAATGATATTCTGATAGTGTACGACGAGTTAATGAACTCTAATTATTGGAGATATTTTGTTGGACTCAACCTTCATCAAAGTGAACAGTTATAACGCAGAATGGACATAGCATAGAAGACTGCAATACCTGATTAGCCTTGAGTAAGAAACATTAATACGACCACACGAAGATAATACAAATACGCCGATTGTAAAAATTGTCGTAATTGTCACGATCACCGAACTGAAAAGAATCGTAATTGATTTGATCCATCGGTGTGCGTGTGGTGTGATGATTATAAACTAACTGCTAAGAAGGAACAATAAAAATTGTTCGTCAGTAATAGAAATCTCACGTGTTGGCTCCATCATTAATTGAACTATGTGATAGTTGATGATCAGAATTAATTAACTGTGAACATTTTAATTGAAAGAGTGACTTGATGAACGTTGAGCATTGAAAGGAGTGTTTTGCAGAAATAATATTACGACGCACGAAGTAACATAGCATTATAGATTATCTCTGGATTTGCGTCGTGCCGTAGTGAACAATTCTGCCTAGCAACGTAACAACAACTTCAAATGGTTCTGAGCACTATGGGACTTAACTTCTAAGGTCATCAGTCCCCTAGAACTTAGAACTACTTAAACCTAACTAACCTAAGGACATCACACACGTCCATGCCCGAGGCAGGATTCGAACCTGCGACCGTAGCGGTCACGCGGTTCCAGACTGTAGCGCCTAGAACCGTTCGGCCACCTCGGCCGGCGTAACAACAACTACTGATACTGAACCGCAAATGAATTTTTCCTCGCTTCAGTGATGTGAAACGACGGCGGTGATGAATGATCCACTCAATACTGCAATAACTAACTAAACGGGCATAGCAAATCATCATAAAATCATAACAGACAATCAAAATCAGCAGCTCGCATCGCTGAGAAGACTGTGCGGTCTCGCAAACGGACTTTCATACATTACGCGAGTAACAATTTTCTTCAGAGATTTACAGGTGGTGTTCCACGTTATCCCACGGGGACAGCCATCACTGCGCGTCGCGTCTCCATTCCACCGACCGAGCTGTAGCAGTAGCGGCTCAACATCAACAGCGACGACAAAAGGGGAGAGGGCACGTCACAGTATGAAGAAATAGCAGGTATAAACGCATCTTACCTTACCCGTCTTCGATTTGTAGATGCTGTTATTTTCTTTTCTTCGGATCCAGGAGAATTTCAGCAAGGGAAGGAGGAACTGAACAAGGAATGTATGATACTATGCCTGAGGAATAATTACAGTAAGAAGAAAATAGTGTCCAATTAGTACACTAATAGGAGAATAGGAGAGATTGTCCATGGAGCTATAGAAACAGCTGATTAATTTGACGTTTAGGTCAACTGAAAACACCAAACAGTGAATACTTGCAGAAATAAACAGGAAAGTAGAATTGATTTGTACAGCCGCACAACGGCAATTAACTGACTTTGAAAGCAGAATGGGTGTCGGAACTAGGCACATGGGACTTTCATTTCGGAAATCGTTAGGGAATTCAGTATTCGAGATCCACTGTGTCAAGAGTGTGCCGACAAAACCAGATATCGTACATCACCTCTCAGCACCGGAAACGCAGTGGCCGAAAGCCTTCACGTAACGACCGAGGGCAGCGGTGTTCGCGTTGAGTTGTCAGTGCTAACAGATAATCAACTCTGCATGTAATAACCGCACAAATTAATGTGGGATGTACTACGAACGTATCCGTTAGGACGGTATCACGAAATATGGCGTTAATGGGCTATGGCAGCAGACGACCGACGCTAGTGCCTTTGCTAACGGCACGACATCGCCTGCAGCGCCTCTCCTAGATTCGTGACCATATCGGTTGGACCCTGGATGCCTGGAAAACCATGGCTTGGTCACATGAGTCCCGACTTCAGTTGATAAGAGCTGATGGTAGGGTTAGAATGTGGTGCAGAACCCAGCAAGCCATGGGCCCAAGTTGATAACAAGGCACTGTGGAAGCTGGTGGTGGCTCCATAATGGCGTGGGCCCTGTTTACATGGAGTGGACTGGGTCCTGTGATCAAACTGAAGAGATCGTTGTATAGAAATGTTTATGTTCGGCTACTTGGAGATCATTTGCAGCTAATCATCGATGGAATTTTCGTGCATGACAATGCGGTATGTCACTGGACCACAGTTGATCCTTATTGGTTTGAAGAACATCCTGGACACTTCGAGCGAATGATTTGGCCGCCCAGATCGCCCGACATGAATCACATCGAACATTTGTGGGCCATAATCGAGAAGTCGGTTCGTGCACAAAACACTGCACCGGCAACACTTTCGCAATTATGGACGGCTATACGGGCAGCATGGCTCAATATTTCAGGCAGGAGGCTTCCAAAGACTTGTTGAGTCCATGGAATGTCGAGCTGCTCCACTACGCTGGGCAAAAGGAGGTCCGACACAACATTAGGAGGAATCGCATGGCTTTTGTCATGTCATAGTATGTATACTGACAAACCGAAACATACTTAAAAGCATGTGGGTCGACCTTCGGAATGCAAAACTTCAGCGGTTCTGAGTGGCATGCATTCGACAAGTCCTTTGTTATGTCAAAATCAAATGGTTCAAATGGCTCTAAGCACTATGGGACTTATCATCTGAGGTCATCAGTCCTCTAGACTTAGAACAACATAAACCTATCTAACCTAAGGATATAACAACACACATGCACGTCCGAGGCAGGATTCCAACCTGCAACCGCAGCAGCCGCGTGGTTCCGGACGGAAGCGCCTAGAACCGCTCGCCCACAGCGGCCGGCATGTCGAAATCATCGGCAGCCAGTGGCATAAAATAAATTTAATTTGTTAACCGTTTCTGGGCATTTAGTTCCTTTCTTCAGAAAGACGCCTATCGCATTATTTGCGAATGTCAAAAATAAGATGCATACAGTGTAAGATGGCAAGAAGTATGCCCCTTACATCAAATCATTAAATATCACCTAACTCACGTTGAGCGAACAGTAGGGCTGAACAAAAATGACTGACAATGCACAATGCATCTTGTAGAGGGTATAGTATGGACGTATTGGAATAATTAATGTTAGATGATGGTTTTAAAGCAATTCACACGACATGAAAACTTTGTGGAAACGCGTCGATTTACTGGAGGGAAGTATTAGAGTTGACCATGGCCAGCTGGGGAGCGGCGAAGAGAAGCGACAATAGGCAGCTTAGGGTGGCTCAAGCTCTGAGAAAGCGGTAACGGTGCGCGGCCTCCAGCTGCCTTAAGATGTGTGACAGTTCAAAAAATGGTTCAAAATGGCTCTGAGCACTATGCGACTCAACTGCTGAGGTCATCAGTCGCCTAGAACTTAGAACTAATTAAATGTAACTAACCTAAGGACAGCACACAACATCCAGCCATCACGAGGCAGAGAAAATCCCTAACCCGCCGGGAATCGAACCCGGGAACCCGGGCGTGGGAAGCGAGAACGCTACCGCACGACCACGAGATGCGGGCTGTGTGACAGTGAGTGGGTGGTTAACCCCATGCTGGTGTACTGGGAAGCAGACGGAGATCTTGTACGCCTGTTGATAAATGTCCGTCGTCCCGTTTTCAGTGAAACATGCGAGAAAGCCGCGCAAAGCTACGGTGGAGCGGTCAACAGAGGCCAAAATATGTGTGTTCGTGACTATAGCAACTTCACGCTGAATTCACGGTCCACAAAGTCTGAAGTAAATCAGGTGAAGAGCGACAGAATGAAATACGCCGGCCTCCGACGGGAACGTAGGACCGAGGAATTGAAGTACTCTCCTGGCAGTCAGAATTCCGGAAAAATTGGTGTTTTGTGCAGATGCTAACCTTGATGGGTGGCCTGGGAGGAGCTAAACAGCAGAAGTTGAGAAGAAGGGAAATTTTGTGGGAATTTGTTCCCTCCCCAGAGCAGGCATTGGTCGGCGCTGGCAAGCGACGCATAATTAACGCGACTTGCGCTGCAATTGGCGCAAGTGTTTTTGCTGGAGGGGAAACCGAGGCGAAGAGCGGACTGGGAGAAGTCTCCATAGTGGTCTTCCGTTCCCAGCTTGCCTAGAGTGTGGACGTGGCGTTCTTTACTCAGCTTGCCAGAGAGAGTGAGCATCTCTGCAGTTTAGGACTTAGCAAACGGAACGATTGAGCTTGGAGATAGAAAGTTTTCGTTCAGCTATGTACTGAGTAAAATAGCTAGGAGTGAATAGACGAGCGCAGCCTTGCAGCACCACGAGGTCGGCCGACGTCCGCATAACGACGCCGCCCCGCCGCGCTGAATTCGGTGATATTGCGCCCGCTCCGGCCACTGATTAATTTTTTGGATCACGTCGGCAAAGTTTCCCGAGGTTTCATGGGCCGTGTATTGTAGAATTCTTCTCGCACTTCGCATTACGCCTGGGTCAGTCGATAGGAATTACCTTTGATATATCGCGCTTTACTTCACGCAAACGCAATTTATTACCACTGCTTGTTAGGAGAGTCATGTAATGGGATGATTGAAGGAAGTGAGTTAAAATAAATCTGTGCTAATCGACTGCATCTGTTTTCAATCAAGTAGTTGAAATCCCAAGTCACTTTCTTAATTAATTTTATGTTCAACATTTGCATCTGGTGTTCAATAGCTGAATATAATACCAATGTGACCCTTTTTAATTAAAAGGGATCAATCCTGAATCAATTAATGTCAACACTGCCACCGCAGTTCAATCAGGAGTCACAGGGCCTTATTACTTTTATTACTTCCTTTGCGTTATCCGACATTGCGGCAGTTTTGCACTCTCTGTTGATCTGTTAGTCAATTACCTGGGGCGAACACACACCAAAACCAGATAAGTGACGGGTGGGGTGTTACAATGCCTACACAAAAAAATCTTATTGTTGACACTCGCAAATAATGCGATAGGTATAACCTTCTGAAGAAGGGCACCAAGTGCTCGAAACTGGCAAAGAAACTGAATTTCTTTTATGCATCTGGTTGCTGAATATTTCGACATATATAACTACAGCTGCTGAGGGTGGATAAAATATTACGTCCTTTGTTAGTTTCCGGAGGTATATAATACCAAATGCCTACTCACAGGCCATGCAATTACCGTAAATTACTTGTCGGCGGTTTGAGGGCGAGGATCTGGCAACCGATTGCATCCCACATGGGATCCATCGGCTTCAAATCAGACAAATCTGGAGGCAAAGACGTCAACGTGAGTTCACTATCAAACTCCCCAATGACCGCGTCTCGTGACGCGGTCATTTATCTTGGTGGACGATGCCGTTGGTGTCAGGGAAGACAGCAGGCATAAAGAGATGCTGATGGTCCGCTATAATGTTCGCCTGGTCCAGAGCTGTCTTGGTGCGCTCGATTACTATGACAGGTCCCATGGAATCCCAAGTAAATGTTCCCAGTAGCACAACACGGTCTTCACCTGACTGCGTCCGTAGCGCTGTGATTGTGTCGAGCACCCCTTCACTTGGATGACACTGCAGCCGGACACGTCCATCGACCTGGTGTAACAAGAAACATTACTTAGCCGACCAGAAAGCTGTTTCCATTGAGCTACGGTCCAATCTCGATGATACCGTTCCCAATGCAATAGTAATCGACGATATCGTTCAGCCAGAACTGGAACACCTAGGAGTCGTCTGCCGCGGAGCTCCATGTCCGACAAAGTGCCTTGAACACTGAGATCCGAAACACTTGTGCCCGCACTCTGTCGCCAGGTATGTCACATACCGCCACTATCCTTCTTTACAGAGCTGGCAGGCCACCATCATCTACGTTTCGTGATGACACTTTGACGTCCCACACCTTGTGACTTTGTCAGAATTCAGAACGAAGAGAAATAGTAGCAAACAGCAAAAGAACAAAACTGGAGCGGGAAAAAAACGCATCCCATGCGTGGGCAACAACCCTACCCACAACGACTAAAGTCAAGGAAAAGTTTCCTCAGAACGTCGGACAAACTAAGAACCACTGATGAAGAAGCCAGGCCGCAGCTATAGATGGCTGAGATATCCCACCCTCCTTCTTGGAAAAGATTTTCAGAATCTCTACGGCCTGGTCATGATGAGAATTGATCAGTCTGGAAGTCCTTGAATAGGCTGAGGTCTGAAGTGGGCAGATCACGGTTCAACCTGGCAAAATGGGGGTACAGTGAAGAAACGAAAACCCGATATGACTCCGCAGAAGAACAGACTGTTCGACATATGATTCTTCAGTGTCGACTGCACAGAAGATGACCTCCACCAGGCAACGGAAAATACTCTCGAAGTGGCCAAATTTTGGTCAAAGATTATACAAACTATGTTGATCTAACAACAATTGTATAAACTGCGTTTTATGTATGTTTCTAAGACGACAATCTTGATAATCCAGTTTCCACAGATGATTCCGACAGTAGCACGCGAACAGCTGAACAGTTCGCCTTTACCGAGTTGTTCGTTCCCAGGTGCCGGGCCATAACAATCTGCCTCATAGTTTCGATACGGGACGCATATGAGGCAATCCACTGACATAAACAACATAGAAAAACAAGTCGTTTATATCAGTGGATTTCCGTATTTGCGTCCCGTATTGAAACTACACTCATCAAAAAAAGTTTTCGTGTAAGTTCTCTGCTGACATTATACACTATTGTATCTGCTTAGTGAAGATATTTGGTTGTATAAATATGTAATAATTACATTAATTATTTTGGCGTTTTAAGAAATTACATTGTAACCTCTGGTTTTAATGTAATACTCTGTGAATGTATTAATTTGTAGTAACTCTGTATATTTTGTTGGTCTATAAGTAGGGAAGTTAAATGTAAAACCTGTAGTAAGGCCCTGCCGCTGCGGAACGGGTTTGGCGGGACTGGAAAAGGTGGACTTGGCGGGCAAGGTGCTTGATTCCTTTGTGGCGAGTGTGGATAATCGAGTACTGACTGTGTTACTGAGTGGTCAGCGGAGCCTTGGTCACCTACTCTGGCATAAATTGAGGCAAGAAAAGCTTGCCAGCATGTAAATTAGCCTCGGATGGAATGTAAAGTAACCTATCGACCATGGTACCATTATTGGCCCTGTCTGGTTAAATTTACGACGTCAAGAAAGGCTATATCAGGGCGTGGCTAACATGAAGAAGAACGGTTGCTTTACCGCCAATATTATAGCCACTGTAATTTACGACAAGTGCTACCACCTTTAGCAGAATTGTTGTCTAAACATGTACATCCCATAGACCAAGTGTTATGTTTTGAATAATAACTTTTTGTTTAACCTTCAAATTACGTGTGCACACCCGTGATTATCCCCGTCACATTCCTAGGCAGGGTTCTTTCCAAATGAATTAATTCCGAGTATCCTGTTTTTATTAAACCGATTATTTTGGTAGCAAAGCATTTTGCATTTTTTACCAACTTTGTGGAATATGAAGTTTGGTTAGTTTTCCGTACAGTAGGAAATGATTTACTCTGCATAATTTTCCCTCTTAAAATTTTCCTAAGTGTGTTCACAAAGTTTTCATTAAACAAAAAGGTGCTATTAAAATAATCAATGACAAAAATATAAAGTACAGCAGTATTATTTAACTTTGAACAGGTTTCTTAACTAATAATCGTTTGCTCCTTTTTATATGTTGTTTTAAAGTGGTTTTTCAAGTTGTGCAGTCATTTACAATGCCACTTTGACTTTGAGTCCAATGAGAGACTAGTTGATCGGCCCCGTTGTTAACTGATGAACTAATTTTGCATTATTCACTTAACTTAAAGTTTTTACTAAAGGTAATTGCCATTTTCTTAATTTTCTGTATTACTATTTACAACGGAAGATGGTTCTTCAAACCAGACCCGTTTAAGGGATCCCAGAAGCAACTTAACTTGTGATAATTGAAAGTAAAGGCTCGTTCTAAGCAAGTGTAGCAACCAGTACAATCACTTATGCTGCGCCAAAACTTTTCCTATAAATAATAGCCGTACTGCCCATTTTATAGAGTAACTTCATGTGCAAATTTCTGAAGCCCATAGTAGTCAGTACTGTTTCAAATCATGACTTTTTTGTGATATTAATTAAAATAATAGTAGACTTCGTTAGTAGGTTCTTATGTCCATCTGTATTTGTTAATTATACTACATAGTAGTTTTTTGCCAGTTGCAAGTGTTATTGTGAGACAGTGTGTATTGTTGCCTTTAATGGTCATTCTGTATTCTCCATAAAGGTTAGCTATTGTGTTGTTTGATATGATATGTTACTATGTATCGTTGAAAGTAACTATGTTAGACGAGATTTGTTAGGGTCTCAAGTCAGATTAATTTTCTTAGGTGACGTTTATTTGCTCTTTGTCATAAAACTTGATACCGCATTCCGTAATTAGGCTAGAGAACGGGTGTATATATAATTATAGTTTATTTCGTATTAGTAGAACCTCATATCAAACCCCGTGTCCTCTGCTGTTGTTACTATTTCACTTACTTCGCAATTACAAAATTATAGTCAGATTCCTTGTCATTAGGTTCTGTCTACAGCTACATCTACATCCATACTCCGCAAACCACTTGACGGTGTGTGGAGCAGGGTACTTTGAGTATCTCTATCGGTTCTCCCTTGTATTCCAGTCTCGTACTGTTCGTGCAAAGAAAGATTGTCGGTATGCCTGTGTGTGGGCTCTAATATCTCTGATTTTATCCTCATGGTTTCTTCGCGAGATATACGTAAGAGGGAGCAATATACTGCTTGACTCCTCGGTGAAGGTATATACTCGAAACTTTAACAAAAGCCAGTACCGAGTTACTGAGCGTCTCTCCTGCAGAGTCTTCCACTGGAGTTTATCTACCATCTCCGTAACGCTTTCGCGATTACTAAATGATCCTGTAACGAAGCGCGCTGCTCTCCGTTGGATCTTCTCTATCTCTTCTATCAACACTATCTGGTACGGATCCCACACTGCTGAGCAGTATTCAAGCAGTGGGCGAACAAGTGTACTGTAACCTACTTCCTTTGTTTTCGGATTGCATTTCCTTAGGATTCTTCCAAAGAATCTCAGTCTGGCATCTGCTTTACCGACGATGAACTTAACGTGATCATTCCATTTTAAATCGCTCCTAATGCCTACTCCCAGATAATTTATGGAATTAACTGCTTCTAGTTGCTGACCTGCTATATTGTAGCTAAATGGTAAGGGATCTTTCTTTCTAAGTATTCGCAGCACATTACACCTGTCTCCATTGAGATTCAATTGCCATTCCCTGCACCATGCGTCAATTCGTTGCAGATCCTCCTGCATTTCAGTACAATTTTACATTGTTACAACCTCTCGATATACTACAGCATCATCCGCAAAACACCTCAGTGAACTTACGATGTTATCCACAAGGTCATTTATGTAAATTGTGAATAGCAACGGTCCTACGACACTCCCCTGTGGCACACCTGAAATCACTCTTACTTCCGAAGACTTCTCTCCATTGAGAATGACATGCTGCGTTATGTTATCTAGGAACCCTTCAATCCAATCACACAACTGGTTGGTTGGTTGGTTGGTTTGGGGAAGGAGACCAGACAGCGTGGTCATCGGTCTCATCGGATTAGGGAAGGATGGGGAAGGAAGTCGGCCGTGCCCTTTCAGAGGAACCATCCCGGCATTTGCCTGGAGTGATTTAGGGAAATCACGGAAAACCTAAATCAGGATGGCCGGACGCGGAATTGAACCGTCGTCCTTCCGAATGCGAGTCCAGTGTGTAACCACTGCGCCACCTCGCTCGGTCCACACACAACTGGTCTGATAGTCCATATGCCCTTAGTTTGTTCATTAAAAGACTGTGGGGAACTGTATCAAACGCCTTGCGGAAGTCAAGAAACACGGCATCTAGCTGGGAACCCGTGTCTGTGGCCGTCTGAGTCTCGTGGACGAATAGCGCGAGCTGGGTTTCACACGATCGTCTTTTCCGAAACCCATGCTGATTCGTACAGAGTAGATTTCTAGTCTCCAGGAAAGTCATTATACTCGAACATAATACGTGTTCCAAAATTCTACAACTGATCGACGTTAGAGATAAAGGTCTATAGGTCTGCACAGCTGTTCGACGTCCCTTCTTGAAAACGGGGATGACCTGTGCCCTTTTCCAATCCTTTGGAACGCTACGCTCTTCTAGAGACCTACGGTACACCGCTCCAAGAAGGGGGGCAAGTTTCTTCGCGTACTCTGTGTAAAATGGTCAAGGTCAGGCGATTGCCAATTTGGTAAGGGGCGGTAGTGTTACAATCCCTTTCTCTTAACGTATGACCGAAAACACGTGATATAATGGTCGTGTAACGCTGACAGGAAATTCAGCGGCCGGGGCGCAGAGGGAGACACTGTTGGGCAGCTAGCAACGGGACACAGCTGAGTACTGGGTTGGCGGTGTCGCGAGCGTACAGGGCAGTGTAGCGGGTGTAGCGGCCAGTGTGCACGTGTGCGCGCGGCGACATTTCCATCACAATGCGGCCGTGACTCGCCGCTCCGCCCCCACAGCGCGCGGCCGGCGCCTGCCGCCACGGAGACTCACAGCCCCACATCTGAGGCTGGTCTCATGCTGCCTCACTGCTCCCTCATCTGAAAATACAAATTACTCTTTCTCCCCCCCCCCCCCCCCCCCCACGAATTCCTCACTTATTTGTTGGACGTACCCCAATGTCTTCTTCTACAGTTTTTACGCTCTACTCTCAGTGGTTCCCAACGTTCCTTAGACCATTGCCCCTGATTGCAATTAGACATTAGCTAGTAGTCCCTCCTTCCCGCCCCCCTCTACCATCTGTCCCCCCCCCCCTCCCCACACACTACCCCACATTATCACCGACTGTAGCAACTAACTTAACTGTAGAATGAAAGACTTTTCTTAGATCACTTTTATTTTGAAAATGATGAAAGATAAATGATCTTTTGTTTGTGTGTGTGTATCGCTCTCTCTCTCTCTCTCTCTCTCCCCCCCCCCCCTCTCTCTCTCTCTCTCTCTCTCTCTCTATCTCTCTCTCTCTCTCTCTCTCTCTCTCTCTCTCTGTGTGTGTGTGTGTGTGTGTGTGTGTGTGTGTGTGTGTGTGTGTTAGAATCAATGGAGAAGGAATTCGTGGTGCATCGCATGTGTTACCCACAACTTCTTCTCAGGAAAGAAAGCTAACTATCCACAGTGAGGGTACACAGTTGCTACGAATCATGCTTCCCCTGCATTACTCCTCTCCATTGAGGCATTTGCTTGACCTGCACACTGCAACACTATTAAAAATCAAACAAGTTCAGACGTATGCACTATACTTACCATTCGTAAATGGCTCTTTACTGCACTCCGTACTTCTGAACTGGTAGGAAATGGACGACTTCAGGCTGTTAATGCCTTGTGTCTAACCACTCGAATAATAATAATAACAATAAAAATAAAATTGTTTACAGCACTATAGTAGCTCTTATGTAGTTACTGCTGTGTCGTGCTTTCAGTTAATTTACTTATTTGTTTCGAAGCGAGTCATTAGGCAATTTACGGACTACTGCAGGTACTTTCTATAGCTTGGAGAAGACATTTTCTTGAGATATTTAGCATTTGCCGGCCGGTGTGGCCGAGCAGTTCTAGGCGCTTCAGTCTGAAACCGCGCGACCTCTACGGTCGCAGGTTCGAGTCCTGCCTCGGGCATGGATGTGTGTGATGTCCTTAGGTTAGTTAGGTTTAAATAGTTATAAGTTCTAGGGAACTGATGACCTCAGCTGTTGAGTCCCATAGAAATCAGAGCCATTTTTTTGAGAAAAAGTAATTATTTATAACTTATTTAATCAGTATTCGAGTCTTACAAACTTGTGATAATAGTAATGGTCTTTTGGAAATAATTGAGTTTCTTGACTGGAACAGAATCGAATCGTTTAGTTTTTACCCCTCAGAAAATTTCATTTTACTCCTCACTGTATAATTACCCCTAGATTGGAAACCACTGCTCTACAGCTCCCTTTAGTGCCAGGGAAATTATTCCTCGATCTATTAAAATTTGACCTAACGTCCTGTCCGTTCTAGTTACTTGTTTCTTGGATTCTCCGCCTCTCTTATCTCATCAGTCCATCTAATTTCTAAATTAACTTTCTGAGTCATCAGTCTTCTGACTGGTTTCATCCAGCCGCCAAGAATGCCTCTCCTCCGCCAATCTCTTCATCTCAGAATACCACTTGCCGCATAAATTCTCACTTATTTGTTGGAAGTATTCCAGGCTCTGCCTTTCCCTACACTTCATGCCTTTCGCGGCTCGCTATAGTTCTAGAGAAGTTATTCCCTAATGTCCTAACTAGTCCTGTCATCCGTTCCCTTCTTCTTGTCAGTCTTTTCTATACCTCCATTTCTTTGCCCATTCTGCCACAAACCTGATTCCTTATTCTATCAGTCCACCTACTTTTAAAATCCTTCTGTAATACCACATCTTAAACGCTTCGATTCTCTTCTTGTTCGGTTTTCCCACTGTTCATGATTCACTACTATAAAATCCTGTACTCCAAAGATACTTTCGCAGAAATTTCTTCCTCAGATTAAGGCCTGTGTTTGACACCAGCAGACGTCTCTTGGCCAGGAACGCCCTCTTTGCCTGTGCTAAACTGCTTTCTGTATCCTCCTTGCTTCGTCGGTCATGTGTTATTTTGCTTCAAAGCTAGTAAATTTCATAAGTTTGTCTACTTCGTGGCCCGTAATTTCGATGCTAAATTTATCGATAATCTCATTTCTTCTATTCCTAATTACTTTAGTTATTCTTCTGTTTACTCTCAATCGATATTCTGTGCTCATTAGTCTGTTCGTTGCATTGAACAGGTCCTGTAATTGTGCTTCATTTTGACTGAGGATAGCTATCTAATGAGCGAATTTTATTATTGATATCGTTTCTCTCTGAATTTAACCCTACTCTTTAACCTTTCTTCTATTTCCGTCGTTGCTTCTTCGATGTATAATTTGAACAGTAGGGGCGAAAGACTACATCTGTGCGTTACACACTTTTTAATCTGGTCACTTCTTTCTTGAGTTTACATTATTATTTTTACCTATTGGTCCTTGTATGTATTGTATACTCTTGTTACTTTGCTCTTCCTTTAGATTACTCACATTTTCTCAGAATTTCGATCGTTTTGCATCATTTTAGACAATCAGACTCTTTTTCCAAGTCGACAAATCCTATGAACGAATCTTGATTTTTTGTATGTCTTGCTTTTATTATCAAGCGGAACGTCGGAACTACCCCTCTGGCTTCTTTAAGTTTCCGAATGCCAAACAGATCATCATATGCTTTTATATTCTGCCATTGTTCTTGTCAGTAGATTCAAACATGAGCTGTTAAGCTGATTGTGCGGCTGTTATCACACCTTTCTGCGCTAGCTATTTTTGGGATTGTGTGGATCTTATTTTTCCCAAAAGCCTGATGATATGTCTGCAGTCTCATAGATTCTACACACCATCTTAAATAGTCCTTCACTTGCCACTTCCCCCAATGATTTTAGAAATTCAGAAGAAATGATACCTAATCGTTCTGCTTCATTTAATAGGATGTTTCCCAAAGCTCTGTTAAATTCTGAGCCTTACGCGGGACCCCATATGTCTTCCATACCGACTCCCATTTGTTCTTCAATCACTCCATCAGAAAGCCTTTATAAACTGACTTTTATCTTAATAATATGAATATTTATGTATGTCTTTGGAGAGAGAGAGAGAGATTGATTTTTGATTGAGATTTTTACTTCAGGTCGTAACTGGTACCTGAATTTTGGATGCTGCCTCCTTGAATGATCAGCTTCTGCACCAGTTGGTGACGTATTATAATTTGGAGGAAGTTATTGTTCTTTAAGGTTTAAAATACGACTCTGTTGGTTACTTGGTCGTATTGCGGATAGCTCTGAGCCCAAGTTTTCGAAGCTTTTCATACCTAAGGGACCACTGTTGTAAGTAAATAAGATCAAACAGCAATCTGCTTTTCGTGAGAAAAGGGGATTGCTTGGCACACAAACTTCCTTCAACCTACAGGTCCTGCTGCGTCAAAATTGGTCAGTGGAGTTCAGCACCATACTATTATACAAGAACATAATCCAGTTACTGCAATTAAGAAATTATGAGAGGTTGTTACGTATTGAATGAAAACTATTGAGAATGCATTTTCTTTTCTGTATTTTAGTGACTTTTGTACACTTACAATTCTGTCGATTGATAGCCGGTGACGACAGTGTTCACCTCCTTTTCCTAAAAGAAGATATTTCTATTCTTCACTTCAAGAAAATTTGTATACATAAATGTTTGGCAACTCTTACACATACTTTACTCGTTTTATCACTAAAACAGCAATTTTCATTAAATGTAACAATACGTTCTGAGCGACGGCCTAGCAACACGCCCTCTTTCCACAAGATACAGATTAATAGTCCTCTTTTTTTAATAAATCAATTGTATCTTTTTTAGTCCATACTCAAAGATTCACAACTACTATCGTAACGGGGATAGCGCGCTAAAGAGTTTCTAGCTGTCCAGCTGCTCTTCACTTAGTATTTACATAAATTACTGAGACTCTCAGAATAAAATTAGGCATAAAATCGTTAAGAAAAGGGCATTCAGGCTCACATAACATTACACTGAGGCAATGTAAGGTGTATATAATAGTTGCCAAACATTTGTGTATACAAATTTTGTGTTTACAAATTTTCCGCCCGGCGGATTAGTGTCGAAGTCCTGTGTGCCGGCCAGTCTGTGGATGGATTTTAAGACGGTTTTCCGTCTGCCTCGGCGAATGCGGGCTGGTTCCTCTAATCCCACCACAGTTACACTATGTAGGCGATTGCTGCGCAAACACTACGTCCACGTACGAGTACACAATAATTACTCTACCACGCAAACATTGGGGTTACACTCGTCTGGTGTGAAACGTTCCCGGGAGAGGGGGGTCCACTGGGGGCCGAATTGCACAATAACCCTGGGTTCGGTGTGGGGTGAATGGACTGCTGTAGCCTGTTTTGGGGTTGTGAACCACTGAGGGCTATGGTGGGAACGAAGCCTCTCCGCCGTTTCTAGGTCCCCAGTTCCATACAATACAATACAATACAGTATCCAATCTTGTGACAATCGGGAGATAATCATGACACTGTTTTCATTGCACGCCAGATGTCCTACGGATACATACTGCGTGGCTTTAATGCAGTGATTTCCATCATCCTCATGATGTTGATCATTGCTGATTCTTCCTCATTTTAGTGGCAGTTTCCAATCCCGAGGTCAAGAGGGTGCCCTGAACGTTTCTCTGCTCCTTAGGCTTCTTTGAAAAAGCAGTTGGAATGACGAGAACTCCCCCTTTCGCCGGAAGTCTTCGGCAGATCTTTCTGATGGATTTTATTCAAAAGACGCTACCACCTATGCCAGTAATCGGCTAACTCCTTAGTCAACAGAGCCAAATACCTGCATTACAACGACTGAAATTTCTTTTGAGAACCAAATTTTCTTAAACTTTGACTAACTGTTATTAACTTAGGTTACTCTTAAACTATCCTTTGCTAACAACGGCCTCAATATCACTGACGAACGTTCGCTTACGTCGACCTTTTGCAACTCTCCCATCCACACTCGTCTTGTACTCTTGTTTCGTCTGTATCATTTCGTTCATCCTCTCTATATGTCCTAATTTTCTCAACATATCTCTCTCAATACTCTCAATTTTCTTTCACTCCACAACGCTCCCTAAAATCAATAAACTTTACTTGATGTTTAAGGTCTTGGTTAACCAATAGGTACGCTGAATAAGACTTTTTATTATACTTAATAACGACATTATTTATTGATAAATCTAAATTGTGATATATCTATAAAATTAAATCATGACAATGACTGACAAACACTTAGGTGAACCGTAGCCTTGCATCTCCTTAGAAAGTTAGGGTGAGTGTAGGTTGTATATTGTAGTTTTTAGTTTCGCCGCGATTTCAGCTTTTTATGAATACGACTTTCTTCGTGAGGCCGATGCTTGAAAATCATTCTTAAACGTGAATATGCAGGCCCGAATAAGGAAATAACTCAACTGATTACGTGGGTCAGGAACACCATTTCAGGTGTTAAAAACCATCACATCTTCCTTCTCCAGTTCTTTCAAAGTAGACCATTTGTTCGGTGAACTAAGTTCACATGTGTTTTTCTCTAATATTTTTAAAAATCAGCACAGAGGCTTTCAGATTTCGAGCTCCAAAATTCTTTGTTTTCCAGTTCCAGAAACTGCATTTTAAGAGTTATCAATATCAGTACTGACGGGAAAAACTTAATTTTGTTGCAGTAGCATTAAAAGATTTTTTTGGCACCAGCATGTGATATTTTGTGGAAGACTCACACTCTAGGGGCCAAAGAGCCTCATGTGATCACGAGTCGCACTTTGACGACCACTGCCCTAGGCCAGGGTGAGTAGAACCTTTAAAAGTCTCTGTGATACACTAACATTAATGGAAAGTATTACACCATCAACCAACAGCCAAATATTTGGAAGGATTTACTAATGGTTCAAATGGCTCTGAGCACTATGCGACTTAACTTCTGAGGTCATCAGTCGCCTAGAACGTAGAACTAATTAAACCTAACTAACCTAAGGACATCACACACATCCATGCCCGAGGCAGGATTCGAACCTGCGACCGTAGCAGCAGCGCCGTTCCGGACTGTAGCGCCTAGAACCACACGGCCACTCCGGCCGGCCGGGTTTACAACATAAAACTTTCATTCCACTCGAAAATGAGATCCGTCACAAACTTCAGTATAAGATATGACCTCACAGTCACCTCTTTTATTCTTCGTGGCATCGAAGGCAACCTTCGAACATCTTCTTGTCGAATTCATGCTGCCATTCGTCTTTCCATTACACTCTTTCCATTACACCCGATATCTGCTGTATGTGTCACAAATCAGAGGACCAACCACGCCAGTCAAGGATCCATATATTCCATGAGGCGTTTGTGGTGTAAAGTGCAGCTCTCAACGTGAAATTTTGTCAACCGACCTGACTAAAAGCCCTAAGAGGTTTTGGCCTTACGTAAAATCAGTAAGCGGTTCGAAATTATCTATTCAGTCACTCAGTGACCATACTGGCTTCGAAATGGAAGATAACAATGAGAAGGCCGAATTACTGAATTCGGTCTTGCGAAACTGTTTCTCCATGAAAGATCATAATATCTCTCCTTTCAATCATCGTCCTAATGTCGAAATAACATATATCAAGATAACCGATTGTGAAATAGAAAAGCAACTACAGTCGCATAGTAGCGGAAAAACAACAGGTCTTACATCTGTAAGATTCTACAAAGATTACGCGAAAGAAGTTGCTCCCTTTCTGGCTCCCCTTATGGTAAAAACTGACCCAGAGTTTCAAATAATTAACGGACTTTGGGGTCACCCTGCAGTTCGCTAGAACAACGGAAAATAACTAGCGACTGGAAAAAGCGCAGGGGATCTGCGTTTCCAACGAGGGCCGTAGGACAGAGCACAAAATTATAGACTTATAACACTGACGTCAATCTGTTGTAGAATTATGGAATATGTTTTCTGCTCAAGAATTATAACTTTTTAGAGAACGATAATATGCTCTATAAAAGTCAACATGGATTCCGCAAACAGTGATCTTGCGAAATTCAGCTCGCTCAGTTCCTCCATGTGATACACAGCGCTGTAGACGACGGTGATCAGGTTGAATCCGTGTTCTTTGACTTCAGAAAGGCATTTGATACCGTCACGCACCGCCGTTTAGTGAAAAAAATACGAGCTTATTGAGTATCGGAGCGGATTTGCGACTAGATTTAAGACTTTCTTGCAGACAAAACTCAACACGTCGGTGTTAACGGAACAAAATCGACAGATGTAAAGGTAATTTCCGGAGTACTTCAAGGAAGTGTGGTAAGACCTGTAACCTCCCGCTTCCTAATCGGCCTACTGGATTGCGATATAACTGACCGTGATCGCATATGCCTGATGAATTTTTACAGTGAGTAACGCCATCGTTACAGAAGGAAAATTACGCCGGTTAGTTGGAGGAAAGTGTACAACAGACTCTTCTGAAAGAAGAATCTATCCTAAGCTTAAGCTAAATACGAGGGGCATTGAAAAGTTCTTGCAGAGTACGAGAGATGGCACCACCGGCGCGTATCGAGGTCGTGTTTAGTTATTAGCAGCTTTGGAATGAACGCACACCAAGTTTCAGCCATATTGGTCTATTTATTTGTGTTTGGCATTCGTGTGAATCAAGGAAGTCGAGCGATTGTCAAAAAAGAATTTCGTGTGATGATTAAACATTACTTTATGAAAGGCAAAACGCCTCAGGAGACTAAAGAGAAGCTCTGCACCTTCGATTAGAACAGTTTATAAGTGGTTTCAAAATTTTCGGGGTGGCCGTATGGGCACAAGTAATGCTGAACGTTCTAAACGCCCTGTGGAGGTTACGACTCCATAAATCATTGATAAAATCCATGATATGGTGATGGATGACAGAACAGTTAACGTGCGTGAGATTGCTAGTGCTGTGGGCATCTCGAATGAACGGGTACTAATATTTTGCATAAACATTTGGACATGAGAAAGCTATCCACAAGATGGGTTCCGCGATTGCGCACGCTTGACCAAAAACGGAATCGTGCGAAGTGTTGCAAGGATGGTCTTCAGCTGTTCAGGAAGAATCCGCAGGACTTTAAGCGTCGTTTCGTCACTGTGGATGAAACATGGATACATTACTATACTCCTGAGACCAAAGAACAATCGAAACAGTGGGTTACCAAGAGAGAATCTGCACCAAAAAAGGCGACCATTTTTTCGGCCCGATAGGTTATGACGACTGTCTTTTGGGATTCACAAGGGATAATCCTTATCGACTATCTGGAAAAGGGTAAAACTATTACAGGTGCATATTATTTATCGTTATTGGACGGTTTGAAAACCGAGCTGCAAAAAAACGCCGGCGATTGGACCGCAAAAAAGTCATTTTCCGTCACGACAATGCACCAGCACACACCTCAGCAGTTGTGGTCGCAAAATTAATGGAAATAGGATTCCAACTCATTTCACATCTCCCCTGTTCTCCAGACTTGGCTCCTCGGACTGCTATTTGTTCCCCAATTTGAAGAAATGGCTGCCGGGACAAAGTTTTTATTCAAACGAGGAGATGATTGCAGCAACTAATAGCTATTTTGCAGACTTGGACAATTCCTTTTATTCGGAAAGGATCAAGAAATTAGAACAGCGTTGGACGAAGTGTATAAGTCTAAAAGGAGACTATGTCGAAAAATATGAAAGGTTTAAAAAATGTTCAAATGTGTGTGATATCTTACGGGACTTAACTGCTAAGGTCATCAGTCCCTAAGCTTACACGCTACTTAACCTAAATTATCCTACGGACAAACACACACACCCATGCCCGAGGGAGGACTCGAACCTCCGCCGGGACCAGCCGCACATGAAAGGTTTACCCCAAACGCATAAGTAGTTTTTATTTTTGCACGAAATTTTCAAACGCCCCTCGGACTGATGGTAATTTTGAAATGGCTGGAATATAGTGCACTCGCTCACGAACCGAACAAGAGGGAAAAAGGGTACCAAGTAATATTTACTACACAAAGAAAACACTGATTAGCTAAAAAAAAAAAGGGATAATTAAACGGTCGCCAGCCCACTAGGGCAATGAATTTCCAGAATATTGAGAAAAGTAATGGCAAAGAAAGTTAAGCAAATAATCACTTTCGTGGCAACAGGAGGTCGTCACGCTTTTCCACAGCACAACAGTTCACTCGAAAATAAATGAATCGGAAAGCACTGCTTTGCAGTTACTTATTCTGAAATACCAAATTTTGAAAGTAAATTTAAATGGAGTTACTGGCTTAACTTAAAGTCTGTTATGTAAAAAAATGACTTTCAGTAACCTCAGAATAACGTAATACAAAATTTAGAAAAAAGCAAGCAATTTACTTTTGATTACTGAAAGACTGAATTGAATTTAATTAAAGCAAATGAGCAATTGATTATACTTTTAAATCAGCAACAATAAAATACATACCAAGCCAGCAGAAGTCACTCGCTAAGCTAAATACAGAATAAATGAATTTGCGCACTCTTAATTTGTGCTATATATTCCAGTTTGACTGGAATACTCTCTTTCAAATTCTGAAGGTGGCAGGGGTAAAATACAGGGAGCGAAAGGCTATTTACAATTTTTACAGAAACTGATGGCAGTTATAAGAGTCGAGGGACATGAAAGGGAAGCAGTGGTTGGGAAGGGAGTGAGACAGGGTTGTAGTCTCTCCCCGATGTTATTCAATCTGTATATTGAGCAAGCAGTGAAGGAAACAAAAGAAAAATTCGGATTAGGTATTAAAATCCATGGAGAAGAAATAAAAACTTTCAGGTTCGCCGATGACATTGTAATTCTATCAGGGACAGCAAAGGACTTGGATGAGCAGTTGAACGGAATGGATAGTGTGTTGAAAGGAGGATATAAGATGAACATCAACAAAAGCAAAACGAGAATCATGGAATGTAATCGAATTAAGTCGGGTGATGCTGAGGAAATTAGATTAGGAAATGAGACACTTAAGGTAGTAAGGGAGTTTTGCTATTTGGGGAGCAAAATAACTGATGATGGTCGAAGTAGAGAGGATATAAAATGTAGACTGGCAATGGCAAGGAAAGCGTTTCTGAAGAAGAGAAATTTGTTAACATCGAGTATTGATTTAAGTGTCAGGAAGTCTTTTCTGAAAGCATTTGTATGGAGTGTAGCCATATATGGAAGTGAAACATGGACGAAATATAATTTAGACAAGAAGAGAATAGAAGCTTTCGAAATGTGGTGCTACAGAAGAATGCTGAAGATTAGATGGGTAGATCACATAACTAATGAGGAGGTACTGAATAGAACTGGAGACAAGAGGAGTTTGTGGCACAACTTGAATAGAAGAAGGGATCGGTTTGTAGGACATGTTCTGAGGCATTAAGGGATCACCAATTTAGTACTGGAGGGCAGCGTGGAAGGTAAAAATCGTAGAGGGAGGCCAAGAGATGAATACACTAAGCAGATTCAGAAGGATGTAGGTTGCGATAGGTACTGGGAGATAAAGAAGCTTGCACAGGATAGAGTAGCATGGAGAGCTGCATCAAACCAATCTCAGGACTGAAGACCACAACAACAACAACATTTAGTTATAAGTTTTGCCAGTGAAATTTTACCTTACTTTAAGTAACCTCTGTAATGCAATACAAGAATGAACAGTTACTGAGGCAGAAAATTTAGACTGAAACTGATCAATGTCAAATACACAAAATTGGCAGTAAATATTTAATCTGTCTTCACATTCATATGAAGCTCCGTGATTGCTTTGAAAGGAAAGGTAGTACCCTCTGAGCACAATGACAACACAGGTGCCCTACAAGTTTTAACTACTGCAAGTTATTACTGAAGTTATTCATACTTTGTGAAAGAAATGTTGCTGGGAGAAGCCTCTACATTACTGTTTATCAGTTAACAATCTTACGATGTTGTACCTGTGGGGTGACGAAGAATGTAGCCGACGACAATGCTGAGTTGCCATAGTTGTTGCTGCTGCTGCTCGATGAGAAGAACTCCGAGTCGTCTCCAGAGCCACGGATAATTACGAAACAGGCAGTAGTTGGAATCGCAGCTTTCTCCGGCTGTCCACTCCTACCGTGCTCTCAATAAGTCATGGACTGTGCGGCTGGTCCCGGCAGAGGTTCGAGTCCTCCCTCGGGCATGGGTGTGTGTGTTTGTCCTTAGGATAACTTAGGTTAAGTAGTGTGTAAGCTTAGGGACTGATGACCTTAGCAGTTAAGTCCCATAAGATTTCACACACATTTGAACATTTTTTTTGAGCTCTCAATACTCGCAGGTTATCGAATCAGGAGTGTCTGCACTGACGCGAGCATAGCTGCACACACCGTGTCGGCGGGAGCGGCCAACAAACACTTCCGCCCTCTTTCAGCAGTCCAGCTGCTCTGCTTCCTCTCTGCTCCCTATGCGACAGACTCTCCACACGAAAGATAAACAACGGCACAGCTACTGCCATTTCGTCATTGCTATCGATACATTAAATTAAGTTCTCTTGGCTATTACCCAGCATTTCACAATATTTGCTAATTATTACAGTCAATTCTATACAGTCAAAATTAAATACACTAGTACTTCGATGACGTAGTTTCTGTAATATAGCATACAGCTTCAGAATCAAAAGTACAGTACACGTTACCAACGAATATTAAAAGGCAAAAATGTTGGATGTTGCAGAAGGTATTTTATGTGCATTTTCGGTGTTAAGAGACCGTTACTGTTTACGGTATATATAAATGATCTTGTAGATAGCGTCGGATGCTCTCTAAGGCTGTTCCCAGATGATACGGTTGTCTACAACAAAGCAGAAACGACAGTAAAATGGTTCAAATGGCTCTGAGCAGTATGGGACTTAACATCTGAGGTCATCAGTCCCCTAGAAGTTAGAACTACTTAAACCTAACTAACCTAAGGACATCACACACATCCATGCCCGAGGCAGGATTCGAACCTGCGACCGTAGCGGTCGCGCGGTTCCAGACTGAAACACCTAGAACCGCTCGGCCACCAGCGGCCGGCGAAACGACAGTAGATAGTAACTATTTGCAGAATGATCCCCAGAGAAATGATGAATGTTGCAGGTTCAGGCAGTTGACCCTGAACGTAAATAAATGTAACATGTTGCGCATGTATAGGAAAAGAAATCCATTACTGTAGAGATAAACTATTGATGACAAATTGCTGAAAAACAGTTCGTAAAATATCTAGCAGTAACTCTCTAGAGTGACCATAAGTGGAATGACCGTATAGAATAAACAATTAAAAAATCAGATGCCAGATGGAGATTCATAGGAGGAATCTTAAAGAAATGTAACTCATCCACGAAGGAAATTGCTTACAAGGCGCTTGTTCGACCAATTCTTGAGTATTGTTCATCAGTCTGAGGCCCTCACCGGGTAGGACTGATAGATGAGATAGAGAGGTTCCAACGAAGAGCGATGCGTTTTGCCACGGGATCGTTTTATTGGCGCGAGAGCGTTACAGGAATGCTCAACAAACACCAGTGGCAGACGCTGCAAAAGAGGCGTTGTGCATCACGCAGAGGTTTATTATTGAAATTTCGAGAGAGTACTTTCCGGGAAGAGGCGGAAAACATACTGTTTCCACCTGTGTACATATAGAAAAATGACCACGACAAGAAAATTCGAGAAATTAGAGCCGATACAGAGTTTTACCGACAATCATTCTCCATACCCGCCATTCGCGAGTGGAACAGGGAAGTGCAGATCGCTCAGTGGTACCAAAAGCACCGTTCGCCACACACCTTCAAACGACTTGCGGAGTAATGATACAGATTTGTGTTCATGAGTTATCCTGCTGGTATATGCCATTTGGTTCGCTGGTCATGAAGGGTACGACTACGGGTTTATCATTCTTGCGACACACTGGTGATCATTTAGCCTTCCTTAAATAGCTACCAAAACAGTCATGTTGTTATCTCTGATAGGCATGGGTCTCAACAATCGCTGTTGCCTATGACTTTCAACAGTTGTGGCCCATTCCTCTGGAATCTCGTGTTCGATTAGGTAGTAATAGAAAAAGACGGCAAGAATTGGACAAAAGTGACCAATGAAGACGACTGTCAATTGTAATTAAGGGGCAGAGCAGGAAACAGATAGAAGACGGGGCTAGACTGGCGCTAGGTGAGGTAACCTACGGACGAGACAGAACAAACTAGGAATATCGAAGCACGAGACTGTTGGCATGACCATCAAAGGGACTCTCGATCGAGATAGACCGTCAACCATACCTTCGAGAAAGGGAGTATAAAATTTGTCTCGGAATTTACGTACCTTGGCGTAACAATCGATCAGAGATTCTGGTCACAGCTCATGTGAGAGATTTCCAGAGCAAGTTAAATGCAATCTCAGGATCTGTTTTGAGGGCAACCCGAAAAGAGTAAGGTCTACAAAATAATTGCCTAAAAGTAATATATCAGGGTCTATGCTCTCTGTTTGCAGGTGCAGTGCAGCAGCATGGATAGATCGAATAATGCACTGACATGTAATAAGTACACTGGACTTAATTCGAAGGCCATTTCTTTTACAGATGACAAGAGCCTGTCGAACTGTGTCAACTGGCGCTCTGCAGATATTAAGTGGGTGTATGCCACTAGACCTGGAGATAGTCAAGAACGCCTTGCTATACCATACCTGATGTGGTATGGCTGGCTTGGTTGCTAGGTTCCAGGCTACAAGAGCTGCTGTGGGACAAAAACCTAGACTACCACTCGCAGGCAGACAAACCAGATGCTACAGAAAGAATGGCGTGAAAGGTAAAACCAGCCAAATAACGGGAGGGAGACTTTTAGCTGGGTACCAGTCGTGGAAGTGTGGCAGGTGGAACGGTGTGGGGCGACAATTCCACCTTACTCCCTAACATGTCTCCTGACAGGCCATGGCCTGAAAAGAAAGGTATGTGAGTTGGTCATAGAAGGCATGACAGTTGTGGATGCGGAGAACAAGAGGATTTCATCTAATCTTCATACACTGTGCACCTACACACAAGTACGCTGAATCTGGAAATCAGCTTATGGTGGTAATAGGACCTGACTCCCTCCAGAGAAAGGAAACACTACTACAAACAACTGAGAACTTCTTAGCAATAAAGGCATTTGCTGAGAAAGCTTTCGACAGAAGATAAGTTGCAAGAATACTGCATACGACATCGAGCGAAAATCATCTAGGGGTCACTGAACATACAGGAAGCGACCGAATAAAGCTCATCTTAACGACAGAGCCACAACAAATGACACAGGACCCAAATGATTCCGAAAAAGCCCTAAATTCTTGGACACGTGATGGACTGCGGCTGTATGTGGAGGGTGTCTAGCTGCCTTTCCAAACCGCCTATGATAACTCTACGAGGATTCTCGGATGCTATTGGCAAGCAGGTTATGTCAGAGGGTAAGGTCAACCAATCTCATGGTAACAAATAGGCTAAGATCCTGGGCAACTAGTAATAGACAGCATGTGGTCCAAAGCAGATTGGGGACTACAGGATGTCCCCTGAAGCACCCCTATAATTATGAACATGCTGTAAGCGGCTGCTATAGTGCTGGCGAAAGGGTCCCCGTCAGCAGGTGTTCTCCGTGGGCACCCTACAGGGTGGCTAAAGGCGCTCTTCAGTTAGAAGGTCTGTTGTCCAACAAAGGGGGCAGTTGTTCCGAGCCGGTACCCTTCTTGGTGGTGGGGCTGGGTAGTGGATAGGTGGGGTGGACTTGAAGGGAGGATGAGCGAAAGTTCGGACATCCCCGATGCTGATGACCCACCTCGGGCAAGGCGAAACTCGAACTGTATCAGCCATGTATGATACTGTGACTTTTCCTCAGGTCGTCTACAGACATGTTGGCATCGATCAGACCGACACAAACAGAAGCGAGTCTCATCACTCTACACTATAGATTGCCACTCGGTATCACCGTTGACTCTGAACTCCACACCATACAGGTATCTGTAGTCTGTTGTGCATAGTAAGAGATAAGCAAAGCATGGCAATTTGAGATGTCCATCTAGCGTCCAGTAATATGTCCCCAACATTTAGTGGTGACACTGTGCCTGTAAAGTCTGTTCGGGTTTTATGCTTCCAGGACTTTACGTCCTATGTTTGTGATTGTGTCATATGTGCAAGGACTCTTAGTATACACGACAATGTTTCATTTGATTAAACCTATTTCTTGGTTTCAGGTAGGGCCCCCCGTTTCGTTCGACGCTGAGGTGCTATTCCAATGTTGTTCGAGTTAGGGAAATACCAATGGGCTGAGACGAGAATGGGAATTTGGATTGGGGAGGTAGGCTCCTAGGACAGTCCGCACAGTTATACAAAGTCACTGTGCCGTGGTGGTCAAATGGTTAGCGCATCCGCCTAATCAGCAGGAGACCTTGGTTCAAATTGGCCTTGCTACAAATTTTCAACAGTTGCTTCAGTCTGCATATGTACATTAACGAAAAAAAGACGCACCATCAAGAAGAAGTTGTGCTACATACACTACTGGCCATTAAAATTGCTACACCAGGAAGAAATGCAGATGGTAAACGGGTATTCATTCGACAAAGTTATTATACTAGAACTGACATGTGATTACATTTTCACCAAATTTGGGTGCATATATCCTGAGAAATCAGTACCCAGAACAACCACTTCTTTCTCTGCCTCGTGATGACTGGGTGTTGTGTGATGTCCTTAGGGTAGTTAGGTTTAAGTAGTTCTAAGTTCTAGGGGACTGATGACCATAGATGTTAAGTCCCATAGTGCTCAGAGCCATTTGAACCATTTTTGAACAAACACTTCTGGCCGTAATAACGGCCTTGATACGCATGGACATTGAGTCAAACTGAGCTTGGATGGCGTGTACAGGTACAGCTGCCCATGCAGCTTCAACACGATACCACAGTTCATCAAGAGTAGTGACTGGCGTATTGTGCGAGCCAGTTGCTCGGCCACCATTGACCAGACGTTTTCAATTGGTGAGAGATCTGGAGAATGTGCTGGCCAGGGCAGAAGTCGAACATTTTCTGTATCCAGAAATGCCCGTACAGGACCTGTAACATGCGGTCGTGCATTATCCTGCTGAAATGTAGGGTTTCGCAGGGATCGAATGAAGGGTAGAGCCATGGGTCGTAACGCATCTGAAATGTAACGTCCACT
Source organism: Schistocerca serialis cubense (assembly GCF_023864345.2). Lineage (NCBI taxonomy): Eukaryota > Metazoa > Arthropoda > Insecta > Orthoptera > Acrididae > Schistocerca > Schistocerca serialis. The sequence goes on from NC_064641.1 coordinate 155,841,312, forward strand.
GTTCAAAGTGACGTCAATGCGAACAAGAGGTGACCGAGACGTATAACCAATGGCACCCCATACCATCACGCCGGGTGGAACGCCAGTATGGCGATGACGAATACACGCTTCCAATGTGCGTTCACCGCGATGTCGCCAAACACGGATGCGACCATTATGATGCTCTAAACAGAACCTGGATTCATCCGAAAAGATGACGTTTTGCCATTCGCGCACCCAGGTTCGTCGTTGAGTACACCATCGTAGGCGCTCCTGTCTGTGATGCAGCGTCAAGGGTAACCGCAGCCACGGCCTCCGAGCTGATAGTCCATGCTGCTGCAAACGTCGTCGAACTATTCATGCAGATGGTTGTCGTCTTGCAAACGTCTCACGGATCGAGAAGTGGCTGCACGATCCGTTACAGCCGTGCTGATAAGATGCCTGTCATCTCGACTGCTAGTGATACGTGGCCGTTGGGATCCAGCAGGCGTTCCTTATTACCATCCTGAACCCACCGATTCCATATTCTGCTAACAGTCATTGGATCTCGACCAACGTGAACAGCAGTGTCGCGATACGATAAACCGCTATCGCGATAGGCTACAATCCGACCTTTATCAAAGTCGGAAACGTGATGGTACACATTTCTCCTCCTTACACGAGGCATCACAAAAAACGTTTCACCAGGCAACGCCGGTCAACTGCTGTTTGTGAATGAGAAATCGGTTGGAAACTTTCGTCATTTCAGCACGTTGTAGGTGTCGCCACTGGCATGTGTGCATGCTCTGAAAAGCTAATCATTTGCATATCACAGCATCTTCTTCCTGTCGGTTAAATTTCGCGTCTGTAGCCCGTCATTTTCGTGATGTAGCAATTTTAATGGCCAGTAGTGTATTTACGTCCAGCTGTAGTGTGGTTCAAGTCATACAGTGAGTATCGCTACACCAGTTTTCCTTTTCGGGAGCATTAGTTACCCTTTAGACTGGACGTGGTGATTTGATGTTAGTGAAGAAAGCCTTTCAGACTTCAAAGACACCATTATCTGCACCTCATTGAGTTTGAACGATTCTTGTACTAGAGTTTCAATAGCTGGATATTCTTTCCGCGATACTGCATGATTGCTGGTCACAAAAATGTACGGTAGCAAGAAGACCGGGTTCCGGACGGCCACGTGGCGCTACCGAGAGGGAAGACCATCGACTTCGTCGGATGGCTCTGGAGCATCGTACTGCATCTAAGGCAGCGATCAGAGCAGCAATTGGACCCATAGCGACACAACAAACTGTTACAAATCGTTTACTTCAAGAATAGCTCCGAGGCATACTCTCTGTAGCGTGCATTTCACTGACCATGTACCACTGTCATGTGCGACTTCAGTGCTGTTAAGCGAGAGCTCATTGGACGGCAGGATGGAGGTCGGTTATGTTTTCTGGTGGAAGCTTGTTCTGCATCGGATTCATTCATGGCCGTGTGTTGGTTAGGACGAGTCCAGTTGAGTGCTATAGACACTTGGACTTACACCTGGAGTTATGGTCTGGGATGCGATTTCATATGACAGCAAGAACACTCTAGTGGTTATCCCACGCTCTCTTACCATAAATTTGTATGTCAGTCTGGTGATTCGATCTGTTATGCTGCAATTCATGAATAGCATTCCAGGAGGAGTTTTCCAATAGGATAACGCTCGCCCACATACCGCCGTTGTAACCCAGAGTGTCGACATGTTACATTGGGCTGCTAAATAACCACATCGAACACATATGGGACATCATCAGACAACGACTCCAGCGTCATCCATAACCAGCACTATCCGTTCAAATGGGTCAAATGGCTCTGAGCACTATGGGACTTAACATCCGAGGTCATCAGTCCTCTAGAACTTAGAACTGCTTAAACCTAACTAACCTAAGGACATCACACACATCCACGCCCGAGGCAGGATTCGAACCTGCGACCGTTGTGGTCCCGCGGTTCCAGACTGAAGCGCCTAGAACCGCTCGGCCACTCCGGCCGGCCGCCTTCTAGTAATTGTTGTTGATTTAAGAAGCTTAATTATTAGTGTGACTGAAGGTGTGAACTCGCAGTAATAAGGTAAATGAATGTTGTTATGTCCATTAACTGAGTATATGTTAGTGTGTGAGAACTGTGTCTATATAGAGAGAGTGGATCAAGCTCTGAGGGGAAATTTGTAAAGTGCAACGGGCCAGTTTATGGGACTGGAGAACAAGAAAAATTTTACGATAATTCTTTTATTTAAAAAGAGAGTTATTTTGATAACTGTGGATTTTCTAAATTTGTTCATTTAATAAACTGTTAGTAAAAGCTATTAGGATGTGATTGGTCAAATGTAAAAGAAGCTCGAATGCGTGGTTTAAGACTGATGTCGGATAGGCTATGACTTCTATCAGCCACTCAGAGGACAGTACGTTCGCGCATATTTTGAGGGCTAAAGAATTGCTTTGTAAAGTCTAAACTCGGACCTCACTCTTCATCATGTTCAGACTTGTCTATAAGGAGCTCTGACGAAATGTGGTAATTTTGTGAAACTATGAGCCAAACTAGACCGTGGAGTGCCCCAAAGTAACTTCTGGAGGTGAGAAAGACGAACACGGGGAATTTCGACTTTTATGCGTAAACTGTCACTCTAAATTAACTAAAATCCGCCTGGCATATTGTGCAAGTCGGGACCGAGAAGTGAATGTTCAAAGGGATCGAGTTGTGGAGCATCCGAGCGAGCATTCTGTCACTGACAATCAGTTTTCTAAACTTTTTCGCAACACTGTCGGTTAAAATACCATAAGCTTGCTATTATATACCGAGGTGCCAAAAGTTATGATGATGATGATGTTTGGTTTGTGGGACGCTCAAATTCGCGGTCATCAGCGCTCATACAAAGTCCGAATTTTCACGCAGTCCAATTTTTTTCGCACACCGATGTAGCTGCTGTCACGAATGATGATGATGACGATGAAATTATGAGGATAACACAAACGCCCAGTTCCCGGGCAGAGAAAATCCCCAACCCGGCCTGGAATCGAAGCCGGGACACCGTAATCCAGAGGCAGCAACGCTAGCCACGCAAAAGTTATGGGATACCTCCGAATACCGTGTCGGACCTCTTTTTGCCCGGCGTAGTGCAGCAATTCGACATGGCGTGGATTCAACAAATCATTGGGAGTCCCCTGCAGAAATATTGTGCCATGCTGTTTCCAGAGCCGTCGACAATTGCGAAAATGTTGGCTGTGCAGGATTTTGTGCACGAACTGACTTCTCAGTTATGTTCAAAAATGGTTCAAATGGCTCTGAGCACTATGGGACTCAACATCTGAGGTCATCAGTCCCCTAGAACTTAGAACTACTTAAACCTAACTAACCTAAGGACATCACATACATCCATGCCCGAGGCAGGTTTCGAACCTGCGACCGTTGCGGTCGCGCGGTTCCACACTAAAGTGCCTAGAACCGCTCGGCCACTCCGGCCGGCTCTCAGTTATGTCCCATAAATGTTCGATGGAATTCATGTCATGCCATCTGGATGGCCAAATCATTCGCTAGAACTGTCCAGAATATTCTTCCAACCAATCGCGAACAACTGTTGTCCAGTAACCTGGGGCATTGTCGTCCAGGAATAAGAAGTCAATGATTGTCTGAAAATGGTCTGCAAGTAGCTGAAAATAATGATTTCCAGTTAATAATCGGTTCAGAAGGACCAGAGGACCCAGCCCAATCCATGTAAACACAGCCCACACCATTACGGAGCCATCACTAACTTGCACAGTCCCGTGTTGACAACTTGAATCCATGGCTTCGTGGGGTCTGCAGGACACACTACCATCAACAAACTGAAATCGGAACTCACTTGAGCAGGCCACTGTTTTCCAGTCGTCTGAAAACCAATCATCATGGTCATGAGCCCAGGTGAGGCGCTGCAGGCGATGTCGTGATGTTCGTATAGACACTCGGGGCGTCGTCTGCTACCATAGCCCATTAACGACAGATTTCGCTGCACTGTCCTAATGCATAGGTTTGTCGTACGTCTCATATGGTTTTCGGCGATTATTTCATATGGTATTGCTTGTCTCTTAGCACTGACAACTCTACTCGAACGCCGCTGTTCTTGGTCGTTAAGTGAAGGCCATCGACCACAGCGTTGTCTGTAGTGAGAGGTAATACCTGAAATTTGGTATTCTCGGTTCAATTTTAACACTGTTGATCTCGGAATATTGAATTCCCTAACGATTTTCGAAATGGAATATCCCATGCGTCTAGCTCCAGCCGTGGCCGAGTGGTTCTAGGCGCTTCAGTCCGGAACTGCGTTGCTGATACGGTCGCAGGTTCGAATCCTGCCTCGGGCATGGATGTGTGTGATGTCCTTAGGTTAGTTCGGTTTAAGTAGTTCTAAGTCTAGGGGACTGATGACCTCAGATGTTAAGTCTCATAGTGCTCAGAGCCATCTGAACCATTTTTGTCAAGCTCCAACTATCATTCCACGTTCAAAGTCACTTAATTCCCGTCCTGCGGCTATAATCGCGCCGGTAACAGTTTCACATGAGTCACTTGAGTACAAATGAGAGCTCCGCCAGTGCATTGCCCTTTTATACCGGTGTGCACGATACTACCGCCATCTGTATAAGTGCATATCGCTATCGCACGGTCTCTCTCAACTCAGTGTAAGTGATTTTGACTACCTGTGAGTGATGAAATAGTAATTTCAAACTTGCACGTACTTGTCGGTGTTTTGTATAAAGGAAGTGACAATATGAAGAAGTCTTCACTCACAAACTACCTGTTGTTAAATAGCTCAGTTAACCAATTACTAAGAAAACATTTTATGCTACTCCTAGAGACGTGTAGTGCGGCTAGTTTCAGCTACAGCTTTCTCTAGCCGACGAACATTACTCATTCTTTAACAGGTCAGGTGTGTGGACCGGACTTCAGAAGAAGAAATCGCAAAGTTGCCGCGGCGCGGTTCCTTCCGACCCTTTACGACCAACCTGCACCTACCTGTGAACATTGTCTCAGCATATCATCAGTAGGGAAGCCGAGCTAAACCTACTGTACTTCGACGTGAGCCAGGCTGCAATTAAACTAATCTACGTTTCAGGAGAAAGTTTTCACACGAAATGAAAGATTGGAAATTTTTGTCCTTAATTAATATATTCTGAAACTTAGGTGAACAAGTATCACTGCCAAGTCCGTGCTAGTCTTAACAGTCACTCACAATCCCTTTCACTCACGTTAGCAAGTTTATGATGTCGCATTGCGCGAAAACGTAATAGCTAAAAAAAAATACGGATTGTTTTTGATTGAGAATGCTCGACAAATATTAAGTGTGTCGGTACCTAATGCAGCCACAGTTTGTAGTCACCGACTTGCTCAATACGCCACGCGGAATTTATGTCTTTTCTTGTCACAAAATTCACTTAAAAATTCCGAAATTTCTGCACACCCATCAGAATAATTATACCGTCACTTTACAACACTTTTGATGTATGAAACACTGCTAGATACGGCAATTTATCATTTCCATCGTAACTACTACTACACACGTCCGAACTGTTTCATGGCTAGGCTCCGACTCCTCTCTAGAATACTCTAAGTCTTCTCTACCAGCAGAGAAATCGCGCGAGGAATATTGCTTTACCACTGGTCAGTTTACTCAACAGCCAATAGTAAAACAACGTTCTCCCGCGTCAGTCCGAGCTTTTCATCAATAACCAATCGCAATATAGTAAACCTGACGACTGCAATTTTTACCGACGTAATTATCTAATATATTGAAGTTTTGTTTATGCATAAAGTTATTCACTATTGTTATTTATACCTGAATTAACTTTCCCTTTACCATAAACTTACTTTACAAATCTATTCTACAAAAATCCCCTTTGTCCACATCCATACTTCTTCAAAATGTTCCCACAATAAATCCCACTACATAACTCGTTAAACAATTGTCCTCATGTTAACCTTAAACCACACTCACGCATCATTCGTACTGCTAAAACACATTTACAACATTTTACATACACAAAAAGACATAATAACACTTTATGAAAATACTAGAACAGTTTATGAAAAACATTCTATTACTTTAGTGCATTCTAGTGGGCACAATCGAAACTAAATCACAGTCCCCTATCCAATACTGTCCTCTATCGGCTGATACATAAACTATGTGCGCGACCAGTCTCGGGTCACCATCTGTCACTATCCAGCTCTGAGACACCATTCCCCACTTAACCGCCTCCAAGGCAGGATCGGTATAAGGCGCTATCCCTCAAAGTGAGTGAAAATTTCTTTAGGTGGCTAATTATAACTGTGCCGTTGCACAGTTCGACATTTCTGGGCGAAAATTATAGGTAGTCCTAATGCTGTTCTGAGGCACGGTGCTGATAATGTCGAACTAACTGTTGATACACTCGCCGTCTCAGTGGAGCTGCCCACACGCTTGTAATCACGTTTGGCAGATGGATATTCACCCGGTAATTACACTACCCTAAAAATTAAACTGCGGTACCTTTAAGGACTGTGTTCAGTGAGACCTGGGTATAATATTTGCGTACTGAGGGGTTACAGTGTTAATCACTCATAGGCGATCAGATAGACTCTCAGGAGGCCTGTCTGTCCACCCTCTGTATTGATCCTACAAGCAGTAACTGTGCTGAGTCTAGAGGTGAACAGTGTTTGCAACTTTCATTCTAGACTACAACCACGTTCCTTTAACGAGTATGTACTCCTGTTGGACAGCTTCAGCCTTTCGTATGGGATTATGTTGTGGATCTGCCGGAAGCTTGAATGGAAGCGTCGACAGATTGCTACACTTGTTGGGCACATTTCAACAGTGGTCTTTGGAAGACTTCGTCCGCGTAGTATAGTTGCACTTCAGGACCGACGCACTGTGCGAGCAGCTGTGGTCGAACGAACTACATCCACAGTTGAAATACGGATACACGTTGCACCTGGTGTGTCATCAGGAACTATTGGGAACCGATTGCTTGCGTCAGCACTAAGATCACTTGCCCCTCTGGTCAGGCTACCACTGACACCACGAACCCTCTAGTCATGGATATTCTGGTGTGGTGGAAGAGTCGACTGGAAAGTGGAATAACGTTCTTACGTCGTCAGTGATGAGAGTAGGTTCTGTCTGTATGGGAGTGATGGTCGTAAACGCTTATGGAGTAGACCTGCAGAGCTGTCCATTCTTCTTGGTTTGTGGACCATCAGCTGCATCTTGCGGTCACATTTGGTGTTTCAACAGGCTGAAGTAACTAGTGCCCGATACATTTCGCAGTCTCGCTGTCGCGTATCAGCGTGCTACTGCCATTTCCTCGGCGGGAAGGTGATGCGCATTCTCAGTAGGACAATGCACTTCCACAAACGGCAGCTGCGACACAGGCTGTGCTTTTCGTGTAATAAAAAAACAGCCTTGGCCACCAAGATCGCCACATCTCTCACCAACTGAACGCCTGTGGGACACGATGAGGCGGGAATTTGGTCGTTCTCCAGAGCGTGCAATAACCCTTGCCGAATTGCAACAAAAAGCGCAGTATGACGGGGTCAGTCTATCAAAGGATGCCATTCGGACCTTTATGAAACTTTGAACGGTAGAACACACGCCTGCGGTGGCGTGTATTTATTTCACTGTTTGGACACCCTTTATTGTGACATGTGTTTCATTTGGTTTGAATTTGTTCTCATGCGCTCCTGCAATCATGAACGACCTGTCGCATCACTTGTCAACGGAATGACCTTCTCATGAGGGTGCTGCATATTTTTCCACCAGTGTATCTGGGTGACTTATGGCGGAAGCATAATATAGTCATCATAACTGTGGTGAAACTTACTGGCAGATTAAAACTGTGTGCCGGACCGAGACTCGAACTCGGGACCTTTGCCTTCTGCGGGCAAGTGCTCTACTAACTGAGCTACCCAAGCACGACTCACGCCCCGTCCTCACAGCTTTACTTCTGCCAGTACCTCGTCTCCTACCTTCCAAACTTTACAGAAGCTCTCCTGCGAACCTTGCAGAACTAGCACTCCTGAAAGAAAGGATACTGCGGAGACGTGGCTTAGCCACAGCCTGGGGAATGTTTCCAGAATGAGATTTTCACTCCGCAGCGGAGTGTGCGCTGATATGAAACTTCCTGGCAGGTTAAAACTGTGTGCCGGACCGAGACTCGAACTCGGGACGTTTGTCCTTCGCGGGCAAGTGCTCTACCAACTGAGCTACCCAAGCACGACTCACGCCCCGTCCTCACAGCTTTACTTCTGCCAGTACCTCGTCTCCTACCTTCCAAACTTTACAGAAGCTCTCCTGCGAACCTTGCAGAACTAGCACTCCTGAAAGAAAGGATACTGCGGAGACGTGGCTTAGCCACAGCCTGGGGAATGTTTCCAGAATGAGATTTTCACTCCGCAGCGGAGTGTGCGCTGATATGAAACTTCCTGGCAGGTTAAAACTGTGTGCCCGACCGAGACTCAAACTCGGGACGTTTGTCCTTCGCGGGCAAGTGCTCTACCAACTGAGCTACCCAAGCACGACTCACGCCCCGTCCTCACAGCTTTACTTCTGCCAGTACCTCGTCTCCTACCTTCCAAACTTTACAGAAGCTCTCCTGCAAACCTTGCATAACTATCATTCCTGGAAGAAAGGATATTGTGGAGACATGGCTTAGCCACAGCCTGGGGGATGTTTCCAGAATGAGATTTTCGCAGGAGAGCTTCTGTAAAGTTTGGAAGGTAGGAGACGAGTTACTGGCAGAAGTAAAGCTGTGAGGACTGGGCGTGAGTCGTGCTTGGGTAGCGCAGTTGGTAGATTACTTGCTCGCGAAAGGCAAAGGTCCCGAGTTCGAATCTCGGTCCGGCTCACAGTTTAAATCTGCCAGGAAGTTTCATATCAGCGCACACACCGCTGCAGAGTGAAAATCTCATTCTAGAATGACCTTCTCCTTGAGGGTGCTACGTATTTTTCCATCAGTGTATGTGGGTTACTTAAGGCGGAAGTATAATATAGTGACCATAACTATGGTGCCTAGTCTTGCCGTGTGGCGCCATCACTGTGTATGGCTATGCCTCATATCTCCTAGCGAACGCATCAGTTGTCATTACACGGTAAACTTCGGACGGAAGTTACGAGGACGGCTGTTGGAACCAAGGTGATGCTGATCCGTCAAATTCTGGGTGCTCTGCTTGACAGGAGCTTTTCGTAACATTTCAAGGCACTGCTGAGAGAAGCGTAATCCGCGCAAACAGCGCTGAATAGCCGTGCTGTGCGTCACCTACCCTGTACCTTCGTCCTTCCAGGTGTGGCAGCCAAGAGCCCCGGAACAGTGGCGAACGCGGCGGCGGAGATCCGGCACAAAGGGCCTCTCCCACGGCCCCAGCCGGTCACAAAGCCCGCCATACAGCGCGGGCCCACGCCGGAGTGGATTCGTTAAGCCTCCAGGCCGCAGGCCCTGGCGGCAAAGCCGCTACCGTCCCGCTGCGCCGAGAGATTAAACGAATCCTAACTGCTGCATTTTGCCTCCGCACCATTCAGGTGTTCGCCAGAGTAAGTTTTTCACAGCGACATTACACGAATGACAGGTTTAATAAAGCGCGTGTTCAAGTTTCTTCTGTGCTCGTCGGCTTTGAGCGCGACTCTGTCCACAGGTGAAATCGCAACAGAGTTGTTAGCCAGACAGACAGCAGGTATTCTGGCGCCCTAGGGGAGGGAAGTTTTGACGAGGAATGTTTTGGAAAGAGACATGAACTTCCAGAGGATGAAATGACGTTCGTAATTAAGAATGCTGTCACGTTCAAATTACTGGACATAGTCACAAATGATATATCTAGGAATGAACTTAAGAAGTTCAGAGCAGGCATTAGTGACAGACATGCATGTACAAGAGCTGTTAGTGGAAGAGAGGGTGTGAGTGAAAGGACTTGATGGGGAGATATGAAGTACCGATGAGAGGAAATGATAAAATCACAAGTAGGAGCTGCTACATCGTAAAAAAAATCAATGAGCTAACTAACTTGACCTTTGACTTTGACACAGATAAGACAAGTACTGCACTTAAACTCTCTTTTAATTTCCTTGCCTAAATGCATACACTTAAAAAAAATTTACCTCTCTAAGATAAAAATCTGTGAAAAAATTTGATTGTAGATGATTATGTTTTCTTCGTAGCTGCTGTAAGGAGAAAACGGGTTAGGTACAGGATGAGTTGGCGGTCGGAGGTTTCCGTTTCTCCGGTTCTCGCGATGAAGACTCCGTCTCTCGTGGCAGCTAAAATACCGTCGCCGTAAGATTTTCTGGAAACACTTTCAGAATGAGAAAGTTGAACAATAGTGGCAGTTGATATCTTCTGACTAACAAACTGGTCGCTTAAGGAACGTCTTTAACACACAAAGTTACGGCGAAATATTGCGCGTCATTCGGACCATGATAGTAGCAGGTTCGCCTCGTATTGCTAATTTGCGAAGAAATCACTATGCACTGTATTGCTAAACACACTAATATACTTTTATGAAGGTCCGGAGATCCAACATCGAATAAAAGTCTGTGGACGTTATTTACCTTCTTTTTCATAAGAGATATTTTTTATTCATGATAACTGTGATTACAAGTTTATCTCCTCTGCACTTCAAATTACATCTATATGCAAACCTATCTGACCTCCCCAAAAAAACAATCTCCAATAGCCGTTCCTTATCTCCAAGAATTGCAAAAAAGGCTAGATTTTTTTTCACATCAAGGAGCGTTGTCGTCGCAGCGAAGTACGGCAGCGCATCATCGCTGGTATTCGCAACTGGAATATTATAATACGTAATTGTAATTCAGTTTGATGTAAATACATTGCATACTGGAAATTTGTGTTAATTTCCTATGGGACCAAACTACTGAGGTCGCCGGTCCTTAGGCTTACACGCCACTTAATCTAACTTAAACTAACTTGCGCTAAGGACAACACATACACCCATGCCCGAGGGAGGACTCGAACCCCCGACAGGGGAGTCGCGCGAATCGTGACAAGGCGCCCCAGACCGTGCTGCTATCCCGCGCGACCACGTTATATATAATCATCTTGAGGTTGACGCTCTTTTGTCTGTGTTTGCTCACGTTTTTGGATGGGGTCTGCATTAAGTTGTATATGGTTGCAGATGACAAACTGTGAAAGAAAACAGGCACTATAAAAACGTAATACCTCAGGAAAACCACAGCATGTGGTAAAAAGGTATGAATACATAATTTTATGGGTTTCTCAAAAATTTGTAATTACGGTTTTAGAAACTAATATTTATATGTGTACGAATTATAAAGAAGATCCTTTATGTTTAACAACCATAAAATAATACCCCACTGACAATACTGCAACTGCAGTGAAACATGGTTGAATTATTGAAACGTCTCTGTCAAGTCGTTTCATAAGACGCTTGTCAAATTCGGTACAACTTATTCACTTTACTACCTGATTTTAGCTCAATTCATGAACTCTTCCAGAAAGACTGAATACTCAAATAAGGCCTATTGAATATTATGTGTGTTTTAATGTGGGGTTTCGGTTTTGTTTTATGGGAAACGCTGAGTTGCTTCTCGTTCGAAGGAAAGCACAGAATGACCAACTTACGTTTCCAATACCTGAACAGAGAGGTTTACCCATCTTAGTCGAAGGCTGTTTTTGTGTGTGAGGCTGGTGATGGAGGGCTACCCCTTTGGTAGCTTCCGCTGCACGGGGAGCTAGGTAATGTGGAAGGAGAAAGGGGCACTTTTCAGCGAACGCTTGGTGAGTACGGATCGCAGCTCTTAAGGGGGGTTTCAGATGATAGGAATCAGGTTGAGTTAGGACTTCGTTATGTTTAACTGGTGAAATACCTAAGAACTTTAGCTTATCTGAAGCGTGTGAAGCGAGTCATTTTTTTTAATGATTTTTAATCTTATATTTTGTGGAAATTGCTTTTGTCTTTGTGTGTCGATTTTGTGCCACATGTTTGGTAATCAATGACCCTTCTGGTTCACCACGGCACCGCAATAGGCTTTGTTTTAACAGTTTGCTTGTTTTATGAGCTACAATTTCTGCAAGAATATCTGTTCTTTCGCGCGCTTTCTGCAAAGCAGCACAACAGTTTGAGTCAGAATGCATCACGTGCTCTAGTTCGGCCGTTTGCAAGCAGCAGACTCAGTTAGTATGTTAAGGGGCTCCGGAAAGGCTCAAAATCATGAAAAGTTCAATTTTTACTTTTTTGCGTTTTCTGAATCTGCAGACTATTACCTTTTAATAGATATATAATTTATTCAATTCCGAAGACTGCAACTATTTTTAAATGTTTTTTGAAATGTGTTCTACATGGGCGTGACCCACTGTGGAGCTGTTAAACTGCTGTCAAATGGTGTTATTATTAACGTCCGTGTTCATCAGGTACATTTTAGTGATGTGAGATAAAGTATGTGTTGTGGCTAACCTGTGATGGTTCAATATATATCGCTGGTGTGATTGTCGATTGTTTCATGTTTATTTACTCTGTCGTTATCCCGAAAATATTCGTAATTAATTCTGTTTCTTGAGTCTCTGTTTTGTTGAAGTAGAATAATGAGTAAAAGTAAAGTTATTAGAAATCCTCCGAAGGCTTTTAAGAAAAGGAGAAATGTTGGAAAGCCAAAGGTATGTGTTATTACTGTAAACAATAAAGACGATAACCAAGTGAGTGAACCTAACCTCTCAAGTACACCTGCCCATAGCAGTCATAGTGGGAAAGAAAATACTTCACAGAAGAAGCTTGGTTCAATGAGTGAAAACTATGAATGTTTTATGGGCGAATCGGATGTGAATGAAATATTTGATATGTCGGTTCTCAAAGGAATTTTTTCAAACTGTGTAAGATGTATTCATTGTAGTGAAGTTGGTCTGGAACTCTCCATAATAAAGCACATAGGACTTGCTAGTGAAATACAACTGAAATGTGATAAGTGTTCATACTTGACCACCTTTTGGAACAGTGTTGCAGTAACTGCAACTGAAGAAAATGGTAGCAAAATCTACGAACACAACAACGAGCGATGGTTGCTTTAGACAAGGAACGCCTTAGGGCTGCAGACAGGGCTGTAAAGAGTCTAGAAATACAAGCAAGAGTAAACAGGAGGAGGAACAAGAGGAAGCTGGAGGAGGAGTTTGCAGAGGATGAAGATAATCCATCCTATGGACCTGGAATGCACTAAAAAGTTAATCCAATCTTTGTCGCTCGATTCCCAAAACTTTTATTTTCTCATACTAATTACATGTTTTCTAAGGATCTTCCAAACCTATTTGTTTCAAACTTTCAGTAAATGTTACACAGTACCTTCTGCATAATTTAACAACGCCTTTTTCCAAAAAACTGTATATTTTTGAATATATAAATAAAAATTGCAAAAAAATGTTGTGAATTTTCATTACAATTGAAAAAAAATCTTTAATAACTGAACTAAAATTTTGTAAAATCCCTGTGTTAAGTTGTAGCCCATATTCCAATAAATAATCTGTAAAAAGTTCAACTTCCTACCTCAAATACTTTGTGAAGAAAGATGTAATTTATAAGCGTTATTTTAACGTTGCAAGTATGGGGCGTTCCGGAGCCCCTTAAATAATTATCGCACAACCTTGTGTATTGGTTAAACATCTGTCCAGAATAGAGCATGTGTGGAATCGTAATGCGAATCTCACTTAGATATTTTTATGGTATTAATGCAAAGGAGATGACAGTCTAATGGTCTCCCACCCCCGTCTTCTGTGTTTCTTCTTGCTGTAGTTAAATTGTGCTCTGTTACATTCTCACGTAATTCTTACTTAAATATTTCGAGTCAGGCACCAGATATGTGTAGTTAGGATGTACAACCAAATGTTTAGTTACAATAAATAATTTACGTGAAAGATAAATTCTTTGGTGTCGATCTTACCCCCTTACTCCGATTTCCAATGCTATATTAATCAATTGCTTCATGCACGACATGGAGTGCTATTTATCTGGTTACTTAAAGAAATTTGCATACTTGTAATTAAACTATTAAAGTAATTAAACTAATAATTTTCCAGCTCCGTTTTTTTTTTATTATTATGAAGGGCTTGAGCTGGTGGCGACCCTGAATTTCTAAATTTTTATAATTATTTGTGTGAGAGAAGCAGCTATAAATGCGAGATATTTACAATTTGTACAGAAACAAGATGGCAGTTATAAGAGTCGAGAGACATGAAAGGGAAGCAGTGGTTGGGAAGGGAGTGAGACAGGGTTGTAGCCTCTCCCCGATCTTATTCAATCTGTATATTGAGCAAGCAGTAAAGGAAACAAAAGAAAAATTCGGAGTAGGTATTAAAATCTATGGAGAAGAAATAAAAATGTTGAGGTTCACCGATGACATTGTAATTCTGTCAGAGACAGCGAAGGACTTGGAAGAGCGGTTGAATAGTATGGACAGTGTCTTGAAAGGAGGATATAAGATGAACATCAACAAAGCAAAACGAGGGTAATGGAATGTAGTCGAATTAAGTCGGGTGATGCTGAAGGAATTGGATTAGGAAATGAGACACTTAAAGTAGTAAAGGAGTTTTCCTAGGAGCAAAATAACTGATGATGGTCGAAGTAGAGAGGATATAAAATGTAGACTGGCAATGGCAAGGAAAGCGTTTCTGAAGAAGAGTAATTTGTTAACATCGAGTATAGATTTAAGTGTAAGGAAGTCGTTTCTGAAAGTATTTGTATGGAGTGTAGCCATGTATGGAAGTGAAACATGGCCGATAAATAGTTTGGACAAGAATAGAAGCTTTCGAAATGTGGTGCTACAGAAGAATGCTGAAGATTAGATGGGTAGATCACATAACTAATGAGGAGGTATTGAATAGAATTGGGGAGAAGAGGAGTTTGTGGCACAACTTGACGAGAAGAAGGGACCGCTTGGTAGGACACGTTCTGAGGCATCAAGGAATCACAAATTTAGCGTTTGAGGGCAGCGTGGAGGGTAAAAATCGTAGAGGGAGACCAAGAGATGAATACACTAAGCAGATTCAGAAGGATGTCGGTTGCAGTAGGTACTGGGAGATGAAGAAACTTGCACAGGATAGGGTAGCATGGAGAGCTGCATCAAACCAGTCTCAGGACCGAACATACAACATCTTGTGCTGATGTTCTAGCACACTCGTTCAGTTAACACCACGACGGCGAATGAGCTAGTTCGACATTTTCACAGAGAAATCTGTATACGGTTATTTACTTTGCGGTACTCGACAATCGATGCTTACTCGCATAAATCTCGGACGACATGTGCCACTACACAAATTCTTTCTTCACTCCAGTCTTATTAAAGCTACTTTTGACATAGTGGTGGCACATGCAGTTCGAGGTTTATGCGAGTGCATATCGCTTGTCGAGTACCAAAATGTAAACAACTCTATACAGACTTACCTGTGCAAAGATCGTACTAGCTCAGTCGCCATTGTGGTATTAAGTGATCGAGCGTGCTAGAACTTCAGCACAAGATGTTGTATGTCTTATATTTGTGGTATTTTCTGTTTGTCATGCTGATGTTCCTTGCTACCATTTATTGTAAAACGACGGAACATTAGTACATGTCTTTAAAGTTTGTAAAGATCATGAACTTCTGTTAATGTGTTACAAGGTACGTTCTAAGCTTAAGTAATGCGTACAGTGTTTAAATGAGATAATGTATGTATTAGCCACCTGACTTTGAGTGTTTGTTTATTAAACTCTCGGTTCAGAAGATAAGAACACTGATACGTCGTAACTGGTAATCAATAAAAAGATTTACAAGCGGTCTTGGCGTACCTGATGTTTCAGAATAATATAAAAAATACATTAGTTATTAATATTAGTATGATTTTGTCATTTACAAATAACTGTGATGACCCATTATTCTGGCGAGTGGCCCAACAAATGGACAATAATGAGATTTTCACTCTGCAGCGGAGTGTGCGCTGATATGAAACTTCCTGGCGAATTAAAACTCTGTGCCGGACAGAGACTCTAACTCGGGACCTTTGCCTTTCGCGGGAAAGTGCTCTACCAACTGACCTACCCAAGCACGACTCACTACCCGTCCGCACAGCTTCAGTTCTGCCAGAACCTCGTCTCCTACCTTCCAAATTTCACAGAAGCTCTTCTGCGAACCTTGGTAGAGCACTTGCCCGCCAAAGGCAAAGGTCCCGTGTTGGAGTCTCGCTCCGGCACACAGTTTTAATCTTCCGGGAAGTTTCAACTGGACAACAGATTATAGTTACAGTTTCAAAGCTTCAGATTAAATGTTTAGGTATAATTGTGCAGGAAATCAATAGCTGGCTGAAGTATAGGCTATTTTCCCACTCATCATAGGTGAAATTCGAAGATGTATGGAGGTAGCTGCAAACCGAAGTTCAGCTAGGGAAATTCACATGAGAAGTGAATTTCTTTTGGTTTGTTATATTACATACCTTCGTTTTATGTTCTTTCTATCTAATTATATTTTCTTTATCATGTCCTGGGGAACCACTTTTGAAGGAGACAAAAAGTGGTCTGACATCTCCCGAGATACCAGGGGTCCTCTAGTATTCGGCAGCGCTGGGACGGCGAGATATCACCGAGCTAGCTGGGTCTACCAATCAGCTGTGTTGCATACTGCACACCACAGTAAACTAACAGAGTCACTGTCACCTTAAGAGTGCGTGTCTAAGCCGAGAAAGAAACTCTGGAAACGAATCCGGAAATTTTATATTGCTAGCTGTCTATGCCCTGCCGCCTCTATAACTGTATCCGACATGGCGCACGATGGACATTTGAGTCTGGAAATAGAAGGACCCGAAACAGGTTATAAACCTTTAATAATTTTTTCATAATGTGGGGCCACAGTCATAGTATATTTATTTAAAGTCAATACCGCCATTAGACTGTTTTTATTCGCTGTGTTACACTTAGCCGGCCGGGATGGCCGAGCGGTTCTAGGCGCTACAGTCGGGAACCGCGTGACCGCTACGGTCGCAGGTTCGAATCCTGCCTCGGGCATGGATGTGTGTGATGTCCTTAGGTTAGTTAGATTTAAGTAGTCCTAAGTTCTAGGGGACTGATGACCTCAGAAGTTAAGTCCCATAGTGCTCAGAGCCATTTGAATCATTTTTAGTGTTACATTTACAAGATCATGATTTCGGCTTTAAAGTGCCATTATCAAGTGTTTTAATGTCATACAGTGCCTAAGATGGCATACTGTCGTATTTAAAATGCTTGATAATGGCACTTTAAAGCCGAAATCATGATTGTGTAAATGTAACACTGCAAATAAAAAAACAGTCTAATGGCGATACTGACTTTAAAGAAGGTTAGAACCCATTTACTGGTGTAAGAGAGGTTGGCACAGGAACCATTCAGTCACCGGCACCAACAGTAATAGGAACAATATATATATATATATATATATATATATATATATATATATATATATATATATATATATATATATATAGTTAACGATTAAAATCGCAGGAAAACAGGACTGACTATTGAACTGAACACATTTGGAAATATGAAATTAAGATAAACACTTAAGAACAAGTAACATTAAAAATTTATTTTGTTTATACACTGCCTAACAAAGCCAATGAAGCAGCTGGAACGAGAGGAGGAAAGGAAATGAAACTTCACGAGCTGAGAGGGTACATGATGTTATTTCAGTGGTTACAATATCGAGTCAAATTTACAACGAACTTGACAGTATGCACCCAGTTATTAGAACGAGGCTGCACACGCCTCCTAAAGTTACGTGTATATTGGCGAGCTGATCGGCCGCCCAATATTGGTTACGACGTAAGATGAATTTTTGTACGGATGAACGCTAGCGGGCCCCGTGTCTCAGGATATACCGCAGCAATTCAGGCTTCAGGCTAGATGACCAGTACAAGCGAATCCAGGTGCAAAGATTAGCAGCGTCGCTGGAAACAGGGAAAATCCAACTATAGGGAATTTTGACAGCTTTCGCTCGCATGGCCTTTGTGCAGGTGACAATGCTGCAAGACATGGTGAGGCATCAGACCAGCTAAAAGAAGGCTAAGTTACAGCCCTTTGAAATTCGACAATAACTCATATCAAATATTAATGCGATTCTGAATATATATATATATATATATATATATATATATATATATATATATATATTTCTACATCTACATACATACTCCGCAATTCACCATACGGTGCGTGGCGGAGGGTACCTCGTACCACAACTATCTTTTCTCCCTGTTCCACTCCCAAACAGAACGAGGGAAAAATGACTGCCTATATGCCTCTGTACGAGCCCTAATCTCTCTTATCTTATCTTTGTGGTCTTTCCGCGAAATGTAAGTTGGCGGCAGTAAAATTGTACTGCAGTCAGCCTCAAATGCTGGTTCTCTAAATTTCCTCAGTAGCCATTCACGCAAAGAACACCTCATTTCCTCTAGATACTACCACCCGAGTTTCTGAAGCATTTCCGTAACACTCGCGTGATTATCAAACCTACCAGTAACAAATCTAGCAGCCCGCCTCTGAATTGCTTCTATGTCCTCCCTCAATCCGACCTGATAGGGATCCCAAACGCTCGAGCAGTACTCAAGAATAGGTCGTATTAGTGTTTTATAAGCAGTCTCCTTTACAGATGAACCGAAGACGACTATCCGCCGTCCCCACAAATACACTGGATCCAATGGTGGACTCAGATAAATTAAGCACATGCATGACACAACAATATCTTTAAAACTACAGAACACACTGAAGCGCCAGAGAAACTGATATAAGCATTCGTATTCAAATACAGAGATGCGTAAACTGGCAGAATACGGCAATGCGGTCGGCAACGCCTATATAACACGACAAGTGTCTGGCGCAGTTGTTAGATTGGTTACTGCTGCTACAATGGCGTCTTATCAGGATTTAAGCGAGTTTGAACGTGGTGTTATAGCCGGGGCACGAGCGATGAGACGCAGCTTCTCCGAGGTAGCGATAACGTGGCGATTTTCCCGTACGACCATTTCACGAGTGTACCGTAAATATCAGGAACCTGGTGAAACATCAAATCTATGACATCGCTGCGGCTGGAAAATATCCTTCAAGAACGGGACCAACGATGACAGAAGAGAATCGTTCAACGTGACCGAAATGCAGCCCTTCCGCAAATTGCTGCAGGTTTCAATGCTGGACCATCAACAAGTGTGAGCGTGCGAGCCACTCAACGAAACATACTCGATATGGGTTTTCCGAACCGAAGGCCCACTCGTGTACCCTTGACGACTGCACGACACAAAGCTTTACGCGTCGGCCGAAGTGGTCGTGCGGTTCTAAGCGCTGCAGTCTGGAACCGCGGGACCACTACGGTCGCATGTTCGAATCCTGCCTCGGGCATGGATGTGTGTGATGTCCTTAGGTTAGTTAGGTTTAACTAGTTCTCAGTTCTACGGGACTAATGACCTCAGAAGTTGAGTCCCATAGTGCTCAGAGCCATTTGAGCCAAAGCTTTACGCCTCGGCTGGGCTGGTCAACACCGACATTGGACTGTTGATGACTGAAACATGTTGCCTGGTTCAAAATGTATCGAGCGCATGGACGTGTACGGGTATGGAGACAATTTCATGAACCATGGACACTGCATGCCAGCAGGGGACTGTCCAAGAGGATGGAGGCTCTGTAACGGTGTGGGGCGTGTGGTGTGGAAGTGATATGGGACCCGTGATACGGCTAGGTACGACTCTGACAGGTTACGTGTACGTAAGCGTCCTGTCTAATCACTTGCATCCATTCATGCCCATTGTGCATTCCAACGGAATTTGGCAATTCCAGCAGAACAATGCGACACCTCAAACGTCCAGAATTGTTACAGAGTGGCTCCAGGAACACTCTTCTGAGTTTAAACACTTCCACTAGCCACCGAACTCCCTTTACATGATCATTATTGAGCATATCTGGGATGCCTTGCAACGTGCTGTTCAGATATGATCTCCACCCCGTCGTACTGTTACGGATTTATGGACAGCCCTGCAGGATTCATGGTGTCAGTTCCCTCCAGCACTACTTCAGACAATTGTCGAGTCCATGCCACATAGTGTTGCGGCACTTTTGCGTGCTAGCGGGTGCCCTAAACGATATTAGTGAAGTGTACTAGTTTCTTTGGCTGTTCAGTAAATTTCACAGTGAATAAACATTTTCACAATGATCTTCTGAATTACCGATTTAATTGCTTTATGCGATTTCGACAGATATCTCATATGACGTCACTGCTCGATAGCTACCATACCTGAAAGCCACTCATCTGGATCTATTTTGTATGTTTGCTTATCACAGGTTTTATAACTTTTTTCTGAACCATATCTTTTGGGGAACATCGTATTCTCCACATTTGCATAGCTAATGAATACAGCAGGAATACATCATATTTTGTCATTCTTGCATATTTATTTGATGAAAAGTTTACTATTTTCCAAGTAACTTTATTTCAGTCTTGACTGCAAGTGCTAATAAAAAAAAAACTGTGGTTAATTTAAAAGAGATCAGTTGCATGTGTTAGCGGACGCTATAATTGAACGAAGAACCAAAATACCCTTCTGTCAAGCAGCGCAAATAATTGGTTAAACGATGTAGAAGGGTAATATACCGTCATTTATCGTAAGGGCACTTGCGAAAGAATACTGGCTTATTTATTTATGGACAAGCCTTCATTTAAAACTATTGTAAATTATGTAAGTGTTACAGGCTGTTTATACATTTCTTTATTTAAGTGTTGTTGTGATACACTAGTTTAATCTGGAAAGTGGTGAAATGATTCAAATCATGTCTATTGCATGTAAGAACTATGTATTTTGGGGGGGGGGGGCGAGGGTGATGGCCTTCAGCCAATGGAAAAGCAAACAGTAGCTGAATACTGCGGGAGTCAAGTGGAGACTGGGACTTTTTGAGTGAAGAGCTCAAGGGAGAGATTCTGGGTAGGGTTTTTGGAGAAAGCAGACCTGCCAGAAGCAGCGTGCGTGATTCAGCCGTATAGGTCATTCGGGGCATTGAATGGCCGCTGAGATACCTTAACTTTATGTTTCAAGAACTCTCAACGTGCTCTAGAATAGGACTAACTTATTCCGCTTGTATCAAGAACTTAGGGGAAATGGAAATGAGCGTTTGGCGTCATTGGCTGGGAGGCCTCTAGCGGGGCAGCTCCGACCGCCTTGGTGCAGGTCTCGTTACATTCGACGCCACATTGGGTGACCGGTGACCTGCGCGCCGGATGGAGATGAAATGATGATGAAGACAACAGAACACCCAGTCCCAGAGCGTAGAAAATCCCCGAACCAGTCGGGAATCGAACCCGGGCCCCCTAGGACAGCAGTCCGTCACGCTGACCATTCAGCTATCGGGGTGGACAACTTAGGAGAGAGAGAGTATGAGTTACTATTCTTTGTATCACACGTGATAATCTGTCAATCATCATGTTGATCTCTGAACTATTTTGAGCTGTTGAATCTTTCGTGGGTTGTGATCACGAAATGGAATTGCTTCTCACAAGTCTTTTATGACTATTTAGTTTTGGGATTTTGTTACCATCCTTGTACGGCTCTCAAAGTAACTTTACTGCATTTGATAGGGGCATTTTCTGTCTACTTTTTAACTGAATATTGTAGGATCACTTTCCGTTTATTCTAGGTATCCTTTGTTGAACAAACATTGTTCAATATAATTCTCTGTCGTCTACATTAATTACAGATGTCAGAACAGAACACTGTTTGTTAAAATAAATATTTAACTTTTATTTTGTTTCTGTGTATTTTATTAATTCTCAGTTCTAGCCTATGGATGGACTATCTGACTGCAGGATCACAGCTGCAGGTTATTATTTGCAGCGAATTAGCTGCGGAGCATGAAAGCGGACGTGCACAGCTCGACCCTGTAACGACATCGAGCTATTCTTTTTAAACAGAGCAATATCAAGCAAAGTCGCAACTGGTTTCCTCGTACGGGATGCTGTTAGGCATCTACTCAGCAGTAACCATAAGGGGCCGGCCTGAGTGGCCGAGCGGTTCTAGGCGCTACAATTTGGAGCCGAGCGACCGCTACGATCGCAGCTTCGAATCCTGCCTCGGGCATGGATGTGTGTGATGTCCTTAGGTTAGTTAGGTTTTAATAGTTCTAAGTTCTAGGGGACTGTTGACCTCAGAAGTTAAGTCCCCTAGTGCTCAGAACCCTTTGAACCAGTAACCATAAGGTACCGTCGCACTCTGACCTGGAGCATGCACTGTTTCGTTTGGGAAGGGTGTTATAAAGTTGCTGTTTCGTCTCATGATACACGCTGACTCACAACTGTTGTGGCTGGTCCTCGGTATCATGGTCACTGGCACAGGGGCGGAGTTTACGTTCAAGCTGGTTCTGCACATGTTCTATCGGGGACAGATGTGGGTATCTTGCTGGCCTCTGGAGTAACTCGACGGCACGCAGGCTGTTCATAGATATACGTCCCATGTATGGACGAGCATTGTCCTGTTGAAATATGGGACCATGACGCTCTCACATAAGATGTAACACATGAGGACGCAGGATTTTCGTTACGTACGGTGATGCTGGCAGAAGAGCGAAGATAAGAGTTCAACGTTCCATCGGAAGAGCGGTCATTAGAGACACCTGCCGACAGAGTTACCTCAACCACTACCAGCCATGACCTGAAATCATACTCGGTGGCTCAATACACCATGTGGCCAGGAGTAACACCACTATGCCCCGTCCAAAACAATGGAAGGATGATACGTCTAAAAAAAAAAATGGTTCAAATGGCTCTGAGCATGGGACTTAACATCTATGGTCATTAGTCCCCTAGAACTTACAACTACTTAAACCTAACTAACCTAAGGACAGCACACAACACCCAGTCATCACGCGGCAGAGTAAATCCTTGACCCCGCTGGCAATCGAACCCGGGAACCCGGGCGTGGGAAGCGAGAACGCTACCGCACGACCACGAGCTGCGGACAGGTACGTCTCCTTAGGTGGCCGCCATACTCGCTATAGATAGTTATCCAGGGTAGTGCAGAAGGGCGATTAATCGTTGACCACAATATGATGTCATTTACCGGCAGTTGATGCTGCTGGTCATGGCACCACGACAATGAAATCATTTGTGTTAACGGCAGCCTACGCATGTGCACTGCTGTCAAGTCTCCGACCAGTGGTGTGGGATAATGTAGAACACTGCAGGAGGTTCCTTACTTGTTCTCGGATTGCTGGCACAGATATGAAGGGCTTACGATGTATCAGATACACAATAAAGTGATACTGCCCTGTGGTTCTCTTTCTGGAGCGCACTATTACACAGAGAAAGGCATTATTAGCGTTTCTGAAGAAGAGAAATTTATTAACGTCGGGTACAGATTTAAATGTCAGGGAGTCGTTTCTGGAAGTATTTGTGTAGAGTTTAGCCATATATGGAAGTGAAACATGGACGATAAATAGCTTAGACAAGAAGAGAATAGAAGCGTTCGAAATGTAGTGCTACAGAAGAATGCTGAAGATTAGATGGGTAGATGACGCAAATAACGAGGAGGTATTGAATAGAATTGGGGAGAAGAGAAATTTGTGACAACTTGAATAGAAGAAGGGATCGGTTGGTAGGACATGTTCTGAGGTATCAAGGGATGGCCAATTTAGTATTGGAGGGCAGCGTGGAGGGCAAAAATCGTAGAGGAAGACCAAGAGATGAATAGACTAAGCAGATTCAGAAGGTTGTAGGTTGCACTAGGTACTGGAAGATGAAGAAGCTTAAGCACATTTAAATGTTAGCAAAACAAGTTAGTGTTTTTAAACAATGTTTAATACTAACTTCATAATTCTATGAGTTCACGAAACTAACCTAGGTGCACACAAAAACGAATATAAATTATGTTCCGAAACATGACTGGCTGTAGTCAGTTTTCAGCCATCTTCATCCACATCTGTTGTAGACCACGTCTCCAGTCAATTGTAAAACTCTTGGCACTGTGGATTTGTAATGTACGTTAGTAGTTTCTCAATATCATGTGTCTTCCGCTTTTTTATGGGAACTTTCTCATCATATGCTTCTGATTGAGGAATCCCAATATTCTTGTTTGGAAAACATGTCGTCGGTTTCACTAATGTAAAGGCATGGACTTCCGATCCTCTGACATAGGCTTAACAATAACTTGCCCTTCGTTTTCTGAACTGTGCTCACATTACAGAAACTCCTGGGAAGAAAATGGTACTTTGTTTCTAAGTGTCTCTTTTCATTATTTCAGCTGAAATGACAATGTTTTCGCGCGAGATAAAGCGATCCACCATGATTTCAAATATAACACTTCGCTTTCTTTCGCTGTATAAACTTCAGAGCGACCAAAGCGGCTGGTTTCAGTGATTAGTGACATATAATAATTTGGAATAAGCCCGCCCGGTTAGTCGTGCGGTCTAACACACTGCTTTCCGGGCAGGAAGGCGTGCCGCTCTCCGGCACGAATCCACCCGGCGGATTAGTGTCGAGGTCCGGTGTGCCGGACAGTCTGTGGATGGTTTTCAAGGCGGTTTTCCATCTGCCTCGGCGAATGTGGGCGGATTCCCCTTACTCCGCCACAGTTACACTGTGTTCGCAATTGGTGCGCGGACACTCTCTCCACGTACGCACACACCACCATTACTCTACCATACAAACATTTGGGGTTACACTCGTCAGGTGTGAGACGTTCCCGGAAGGTGGGAGGGGGGACGGAGGGGGGGGGGGGGGGTCCACTGGAGGCCGCGGTGCGGTGAGCTGAGTGGACTGCTGTAACCTGCTGTGGGGCTGTGAACCACTGAGGCTATGGCAGGGACGAAGCCTCTCCTTCGTTTCTAGGTCCCCATTTCCATACAATACAGTCTAGAATAAGCACTCCGCAGCATGCGTAAGTTTCTTTTCATGGCATCAAAGTCGTGGACAAGTGGAACATAAGAATAAGAAATAGTGGTATATATTGTCACATCTGCCACTATCTGCTTAAGAACAGTGCGTTATTATAACCGTATGGTTGCTATTTCGGCCTCTCCATGCATTACTGAACAGGTGGAGTCCTCTTACGTTTTGCAGGAGTATGTTCTCAACGTAATGTTGTAGAAATGTGTACACTTCATTAAGACCTTTCTTACCATGGTTCTTATTTTCAGATAAAACAAACCTTCGTCTGTTTTCCTGTTGTGTATGTCATAATCAAAAACCCATAGCACACTGAAAAATAATCAAGCTGGTCTTTCTTTTGGTTCCTTCATCTGAACTTCAAACTCTGAGCAGCTGATATTAGTATTATCTAAGGAATAGCTGAAACGTTTACAATAAAAATCACCGACTGTTGACTCCAGGCATGAATCATGTTTACTTCTAAAATGTGGCAACTCCTGGAGTTTCCCCTATCAAAAACAATTACAGAATTGTATCGACTCTGTACAAGCGGGCCGGCCGGTGTGGCCGTGCGGTTCTAGGTGCTTCAGTCTGGAACCGCGTGACCGCTACGGTCGCAGGTTCGAATCCTGTCTCGGGCATGGATGTGTGTGATGTCTTTAGGTTAGTTAGGTTTAAGTAGTTCTAAGTTCTAGGGGACTGATGACTACAGATGTTAAGTCCCATAGTGCTCAGAGCCATTTGAACCATTTGTACAAGCGGCAAGACAATGATGGTGTTCCGTTATAGTTCCAGTCGATGCATCTAAGCTTCAAAGAACTGAAATCGACAACATATGCATTTTCAACTTTTTAGGCGGTATCCCCTTTTAGTGATACGCAGCCGGCCGGCGTGGCCGAGCGATTCTAGGCGCTTCAGTCTCGAACCGTGCGACCGCTACGGTCGCAGGTTCGAATCCTGCATCGGGCATGGACTTGTGTGATGTCCTTAGGTTAGTTAGGTTTAAGTAGTTCTAGGTTCTAGGGGACTGATGGCCTCCGATGTTGAGTCCCATAGTGCTCAGAGCCAGTGATACGCCATTCAGCTGGCTTCACGAGACTGGGTGGTAATGGCAGCAACCATTGTTTCTAGGGAAAACTGCGAAGGGGGTTTCTGCCCTCCCACCAAGGAAAAATTCCTGCCGGGAGCGGAAATTGAATCCGGGTACTCCACATGGCAGTCAGACGCAGTGACCACTCTGTTACGACATTGGGTAATATCTTCACTAGGTGACGAAACAGACTGACACACACAGGACTGCGAGCACCCTCAAGAAACAACGAATAGCAATAGCATAAAAAGGTGATAACTATACACAGAAATGTCTCAAAAAGGAAGATCATACTGACATGCACCAAAAACATGACGTTTGCCACCTCCAGCGTAATAGTTGTTGTGATGCTCTGTACTTAGGACAAATGAACAGAACTTCTGAAATAAGGTATAAAGAATATAAAAGAGCATAGAAATATGGCACCAGACATTTAACACTTGTAGAGCACCTCCGGCATTAAAGCCAACACCCTACCACAGTAGAAAAGGACATAAAAATAGATTGAGTAATAAGGAACGTCTCCTAATCCTACGAGAGAACTGCCGAATTCAAAAAGCAGCAATAGGGAAGAAACACAAACATCAGCAACCAGACGTAATTTGAACTAATTAAATATATTTTAGAGACACAAAATAATGTTACAAACTAGGCAATATCCCCACTCTAGATCAATCACCACTATACCAGAGTAAAGCAATCGTTTACACAGGCAGTAGTTAAGACATGTTATCTCCCTTTATACACACACACACACACTACGCGGAAAATATAATCACTGACACAATCAGAACAATAGCAGATGCTCCCTCCACTACCAAACAAAAAAATGACGAACGTATCCCGCAATAGCGAAACAAAAAACACGAAATGGCGAGATGACAGTAATCCTTCACAACACAAAAACGTGAATATGTTTAGTTTTAGTGAAAGGGCTGTATGCTAAAATCTAACACATTGGTGGAAGAACAGGATGAATGACGTAAACAACAAAACAACTGTGAATAACGAAAGGAATTAATACTGTTCACAGCAGTAAGTTAAAGCATACGAACTGTTCATGATCCCAGCAAGCAACATTGTAAGATTAAAAAACCGTATTGTTACAGTGACCATTGAATATGCTTTATTTTAAAGCGAAATGCATTTGTCTTAATAAGACCATCATTTCAGTTGCAGAAGACGGTATTTAACCTATACAACTTGAAGTAATTTCTTTGAACCATTTTATGTCAAATGAGGAGAGTTCCTTTCAAGCTAGTGAACGCACCCTTGAAACGCTGATATCATCAGCGTGCTGGTGAACAGTCACTCAGCTATTTTGCATTTAATAACTTTGTGAGACAAAGCTCACATCTTCTGATCATTAATTATTAGGCCTGCATTTGAGTAAGTTATTCGTCTCTTATTATAACAATACAAGACATGCAAAAGAAAAATCTTCCACAGCTACAAAACTATAAATGGTCATAGAATTATCCGGTATTTACGAGCATATGTACGAACCAGATTAGATGAGTGATCTGATCAGAATTCTATGATCGGCCTTCTATATAAAGCGGATAATACGGAGGCAACATAAAGTCTGTTTTCCGTGAGCACGTGCAGCTGATAATGAGGCTTTAGCCCCAAAATTAGTTATTAATATATGAATAAAGATATCTAGCTGTGGAATACTTATTTTCTAAAATATTAAAAATTACAGATCCACAGGATTTTTTCTAAAAATACACTACTGACCATTAAAACTGCTACACCACGAACATGACGTGCTACAGATGCGAAAATTTAACCGACAGGAAGAAGATGTTGTCATATGCAAATGATTAGCTTTTCAGAGCATTGACACAAGGATGGCGCCGGTGGCGACACCTACAACGTGCTCACATGATAAAAGTGTCCAACCGATCTCTCATACACAAACAGTAGTTGACTGGCGTCGCCTGGTGAAACGTTTTTTGTGATGCCTCGTGTAAGGAGGAGAAATGCGTACCATCACGTGTCCGACTTTGATAAAGGTCGCATTGTAGCCTATCGCGATTGCGGTTTATCGTATCGCGACACTGCTGTTCACGTTGGTCGAGATCCAATGACTGTTAGCAGAATACGGATTCGGTGGGTTCAGGAGGGTAATACGGAACGCCGTGCTGGATCCCAACGGCGTCGTATCACTAGCAGTCGAGATGACAGGCATCTTATCCGCATGGCTGTAACGGATCGTGCAGCCACGTCTCGAGTCCTGAGTCAAGACAGCAACCATCTGCACGAACAGTTCGACGACGTTTGCAGTAGCAGAGACTATCAGCTCGGAGACCATGGCTGCGGTTACCCTTGACGCTGCATCACAGACAGGAGCGCGTGCGATGGTGTACTCAACGTCGAACCTGGGTGCACGAACGGCAAAACGTCATTTTTTCGGATGAATCCAGCTTCTGTTTACAGCATCATTATGGTCGCATCGGTGTTTGGCGACATCGCGGTGAACGCACATTGGAAGCGTGTATTCGTCATCGCCATACTGGCGTATCACCCGGCGTGATGGTATGGGGTGCCATTGGTTACACGTCTCGGTCACCTCTTGTTCGCATTGACGGCACTTTGAACAGTGGACGTTACATTTAAGATGTGCTACGACCCATGGCTCTACCCTTCATTCGATCCCTGCGAAACCCTACATTTCAGCAGGATAATGCACGACCGCATGTTGCAGGTCCTGTACGGGCATTTCTGGATACAGAAAATGTTCGACTGCTGCCCTGGCCAACACATTCTCCAGATTTCTCACCAACTAAAAACATCTGGTCAATGGTGGCCGAGTAACTGGCTCGTCACAATACGCCGGTCACTACTCTTGATGAACTGTGGTATCGTGTTGAAGCTGCACGGGCAGCTGTACCTGTACACGCTATCCAAGCTCTGTTTGACTCAATGCCCAGGCGTATCAAGGCCGATATTATGGCCAGAGGTGGTTGTTCTGGGTACTGATTTCTCAGGATCTATGTACCCAAATTGCGTGAAAATGTAATCACATGTCAGTTCTAGTATAATATATTTATCCAATGAATACCCGTTTATCATCTGCATTTCTTCTTGGTGTAGCAATTTTAATGGTCAGTAGTGTCGCATATCACCAAACAATACAACCCAGTTGTTAAGAGATAGACTGAGCTGTGCATGCTGATGAGATTACTTATGATAACGTAAGTAAGTGTGATGTTATATGGAAGAAGCCTGAAAGATGACGCAGCATCCCATTTGCCTAAAGGACATCTTATCTCAAAGTTTTCTCGTAATGTTATTGTCGCTCCACTACCTCCACGTTCATTTCCACAAGGCATTCCCAAATATTGTGCTCAAGAGGTGTTACTTTACTTCCTAGTCTGCTGTGAAAGCATGTAGTATAAAGTCTGTCAGACTGTCCTTGGATTCAGCCGCAAACTTTTCGAATTTCTCTGGAAGAGATCACTCTTTTCGCCGTTCGTGGCACCGACAAGACTCCTGGACAGCAGGCAACCGTGCCAACTACCCGGTGCGTGTGGTTGCCTTACTCTTATTTCGCAACTGGAGCAGTTTCAGAACGACTGAACAGTGCATGCAAGCCAACAAGGTATTCCTGTGTGAATACATGAATATCGAACTAGTTGCCCAGTCGTAGCAAGTAACAGCTTGCGATTCTTCCTGCTATCTTATGCCTTATATACAAGCGCCTGTCCTATTCAATAGTCACTGGTGGCAATTCACAAAGTGCTTTAGTTCCCTGCCCTCTGGGCATGTGATGTCAAATGAGCTGCAGAAATGATAGTCCGCCTACAAAATAAATCAAATACCAGCTTTCGTTTTGTCTCTCGACAATTTAAGTATTGGAATATATGACAACAAAAAATGCTTGTAATTTTGCAATAGATTTTAAGATGTACTTTGCGTAAGAAGAGGATGGCAAAGTATAGATGATGTAGGGATATAAGACACGTTACGTCGAAAAAGCTGTAAAACAGAGCAGTTGCATGTAGATGAGATGTAGGTACGCAGACAGAAAGTTTCACCTAGAGTGAAATTTTCTCTCTGCAGCAGAGGGTTCGCTGATATGAAACTTCCTGGCAGATTAAAACTCTGTGTCTCACCGAGACTCGAACTCGGGATCTTTGCCTTTCGCGGACAAGTGGTACCCAAGCACGTCTCACGATCCCTCCTCACACTATTACTTCCATCAGTACCTCATCTCCTACCTTCTAAACTTCATAGAAGTATAGCACTTGTCTGCAAAAGGCAAAGGTCCCAAGTTGGAGTCCCGGCCTGGCACACAGTTTTAATCTGCCACGAAGTTTAATTTTTGGAACGCGGTAGACCTAATCCCACATTTCGTTAACGTTGACGATAAGTACATATTGCGTGATGGCAAATAAGACGAACCTGCAGAAGCAGAGACGTTCGTGCATGGCAGCTGCTACATGGAAGTTTCCGGAACTTATTTACTGGCAGAATACGATGATAACAGCTGTGTCTAAACCAAATTTCAGAAAAGAGCACATCACTTGTTCTCATCATTTACAGACTCGGAAGGCTAAAGAACATAATTTCATTCAGTTATATAACGTAATCAGATTAAGGTCGTCACTTCTTCTCTTACGTAGGACCAGGGTTTTACACTTCGTAATTAGGTAAGAAAAGAATATAACTGTAATAGGATACACAGTAAGGAAATGACCTAGAATTAAAAACGATTTGAAACAAGATTTGAATATATTTAATGAAAACGTGAATAACAGTACTGACTAAGAAAAATAACGGCAATAACAGCAGTACTACTACTAATGCTGCTGCTAACAACAACAATAATAGTAATTGCTGTATGCAAGTGAATTTTGTAACGAAGGAAAGATAAAATAAGATTACAGACCAACGAGATTAAATTCCTCAAAAACATAGCAGTTACATTATAAAATAAATATTTAAGATGGAATTGGAAATATTTGGCACAAATGAAAATGTTGAAGCAAACAGACAAAAAAGTGGATATCCAATCTCCTTTTTGCCTGCTTCATTTACTGCATTTTTATATTTTCTCCTTTCATAAATTAAATTCCATATTTCTTCTGTTACCCAAGGATTTCTACTAGCCCTCGTCTTTTTACCTACTTGATCCTCTGCTGTCTTCACTACTTCATCCCTCAAAGCTACCCATTCTTCTTCTACTGTATTTCTTTCCCCCATTCCTGTCAATTGTTCCCTTATGCTCTCCCTGAAACTCTGTACAACCACTGGTTTAGTCAGTTTATCCACGCCCCATGTCTTACAATTTAAAACCTGGTTCCTGAATCTCTGTCTTACCATTATATAATCTATCTGAAACCTGTCAGTATCTCCAGGCTTCTTCCATGTATACAACCTTCTTTATGATTCTTGAATCAAGTGTTAGCTATGATTAAGTTGTGCTCTGTGCAAAATTCTACCAGGTGGCTTCCTCTTTCATTTCTTAGCCCCAATCCATATTCACCTACTACGTTTCCTTCTCTCCCTTTTCCTACTACCGAATTCCTGTCACCCATGACTATTAAATTTTCGTCTCCCTTCACTATCTGAATAATTTCTTTTATTTCATCACACATTTCTTCAATTTCTTCGTCATCTGCAGAAGTAGTTGGTATATAAACTTGTACTACTGTAGTAGGCGTGTGCTTCGTGTCTATCTTGGCCACAATAATGCGTTCACTATGCTGTGAACCGCATTCCTATTTTTTATTCATTATTAAACCTATTCCTGCATTACCTCTATTTGACTTTGTATTTATAACCCTGTATTCGCCTGACCAGAAGTCTTGTTCCTCCTGCCACCGAACTTCACTAATTCCCACTATATCTAACTTCAACCTATCCATTTCCCTTTTTAAATTTTCTAACCTACCTGCCCGATTAAGGGATCTGAAATTCCACGCTCTGATCCGTAGACCGCCAGTTTTTTTTCTCCTGATAACGACGTCCTCTTGAGTAGTTCCCGCTCGGAGATCCGAATGGGGGACTATTTTACCTCCGGAATATTTTACCGAAGAGGACGCCATCATCATTAACCATATAGTAGAGCTGCATGCCCTCGGGTTGGTTTTATTATTGTTGTATGACAAAAAAAAGAAGCTGCATCGTTATGGTGACTTTGAAAATACGCGAAAAATTTTATCTTTACTTATGTGTCTTGTACCAAAAGATCATGAATGCCATCTTAACGTAGAATCTAACATATGCTTCTCATCACTGTTCATTTTTGGAACACAACCTACGACCAGCTTAGAGACAGAAGTGATGACACTTTCTGCAGAATCTGACCATCATTTTGCAGGACAATGCTCAAGCACGTACAGTGCAAGCTGTCACTGATTTGTTTGACTGATGGGGCTGCTAAGTGCTATACCACCTACTGCACTCCCCTGACTTAAGCCCTCGTGAGTTCAACTCGATTTCTAAACTGAATAAAACACTTCACGATATTCGCTTCAGAACTGCTATAAATTCGTCGGGCAACAGATCGCGCCGCTCGAACTGTCAACACAAGTGGCACTGCTAAGAGTATCCTACGACTTCCACATCGCTGTCAACGGGTTATACACAATGCTGGTGACTACTTTGAAGGTCAGTAAAACTTTGAAACACGTATCTATTTTGTACGAGCTGTGAATAAATAGTTGCTACTATTAAAGTTCCAACCCTCGTAGTAACAGATCCAGTACACAGAGTCTTATCGCAGTCTACGCAAAACGCTCGCAGAACTCTATAGGACAAAGACATGATAGCTGAAGCGATGCTAGTGCACCAAGAAGCTGGCGTGTAGCAACAGAAAACTGCCGTGATATAAACACAGAAGTTGGTTGTTTTAATGGCTGTTACTTCCACATTTCCTAGTCATCAAATATTGCGGTGATTTTTCCAATATGGACAGTAATATCCCATCTACTGTTAATGTACGAATAATACCCACGGTTCGCAATAGCAGAGTCGAAGTCGTACCATCGAAAATCCTTTTAGACGATAAATGAATTGTAACCTGATGTGTTTCAGGAACTGAATACGAATATATCCGCTTGCTTGGCAGCACTTTCCGATGCTCTGTGCCGATCGTAATTCGTTTCACGAGTTTCTTTGCGGGTTTTAGACTCATTTTCATACATTCAAAACCAGGCATAATTTTTTTCAGTCTTGGAGATCCGCTGCCACTTCTTATAAACGCCATTCAGGCCTTGTTCTTGATTTTATGCCTTGCTTGCAGCTATCATGCTTTTCTACTCTGCTTCCCAGTTATCAAAATGTGTGTATATCTTCAAGGTTCTCTGTCCCGGCGGTAACATTGAGTCCTACACCACGTTCACCTGTGACTCTTTCTTTTTATTTATGTGCCCACCTTAAGCTACAGCTAACATATTTTCCTTTGTATTTAGCACGGAATGCAGTTTCTGTTCTCTTTCGGTTACTACTGCGGTTTCATGAATTAATCGCATTGGGCTATTTTTATCTCCATGGTAAACAATAACAGTCGACCACGTACGCGAAATCCAACAGAAACTGCTGTAATTTATAACATCACAACAAGCTCAGAAATACGATCTCATTTGCATTTTGAAAGTGCTTGTCCACAACATACTCTCACAGAATACGTAATCGTTTCGCATTATACAGGGTGTTACAATAAGGTACGGCCAAATTTTCAGGAAACATCCCTCACACACAAAGAAAGAGAAATATGTTATGTGGACATAAGTCCGGAAACGCTTGCTTTCCATTTTAGAGCTCATTTTATTACTTCTCTTCAAATCACATTAATCATGGAACGGAAACACACAGTGCCGGCCGCGGTGGTCTAGCGGTTCTAGGCGCTCAGTCCGGAACCGCGCGACTGCTACGGTCGCAGATTCGAATCCTGCCTCGGGCATGGATGTGTGTGATGTCCTTAGGTTAGTTAGGTTTAAGTAGTTCTAAGTTCTAGGGGACTGATCACCACAGATGTTAAGTCCCATAGTCTTCAGAGCCATTTGAACCATTTTTTTTAAACACACAGCAACAGAACGTACCAGCGTGACTTCAAACACTTTGTTACAGGAAATGTTCAAAATGTCCTCCGTTAGCGAGGATACATGCATCCACCCTCCGTCGCATGGAATCCCTGATGCGCTGATGCAGCCCTGGAGAATGGCGTATTGTATCACAGCCGTCCACAATACGAGCACGAAGAGTCTCTACATTTGGTACCGGGGTTGCGTAGACAAGAGCTTTCAAATGCCCCCATAAATGAAAGTAAAGAGGGTTGAGGTCAGGAGAGCGTGGAGGCCATGGAATTGGTATGCCTCTACCAATCCATCGGTCACCGAATCTGTTGTTGAGAAAGCGTACGAACACTTCGACTGAAATGTGCAGGCGCTCCATCGTGCGTGAGCCACATGTTGTATCGTACTTGTAAAGGCACATGTTCTAGCAGCACAGGTAGAATATCCCGTATGAAATCATGATAACGTGCTCCATTGAGGGTAGGTGGAAGAACATGGGGCCCAATCAAGACATCACCAACAATGCCTGCACAAACGTTCACAGAAAATCTGTGTTGATGACGTGATTGCATAATTGCGTGCGGATTCTCGTCAGCCCACACATGTTGATTGTGAAAATTTACAATTTGATCACGTTGGAATGAAGCCTCATCCATAAAGAGAACATTTGTACTGAAATGAGGATTGATACATTGTTGGATAAACCATTCGCAGAAGTGTACCCGTGGAGGCTGATAGTGCCTGCACACGCTGTACAAGCTACGGAAACAACTGGTTCTCCCGAAGCACTCTCCATACAGTGACGTGGTCAACGTTAGCTTGTACAGCAGCAACTTCTCTGACGCTGACATTAGGGTTATCGTCAACTGCACGAAGAATTGCCTCGTCCATTGCAGGTGTCGTCGTCGTTCTAGGTCTTCCCCAGTCGCGAGTCTTAGGCTGGAACTTTCCGTGCTCCCTAAGACGCCGATCAATTGCTTCGAACGTCTTCCTGTCGGGACGCCTGCGTTCTGGAAATCTGTCTCGATACAAACGTACCGCGCCACGGTTATTGCCCCGTGCTAATCCATACATCAAACGGGCATCTGCCAACTCCGCATTTGTAAACATTGCACTGACTGCAAAACCACGTTCGTGATGAACACTAACCTGTTGAAGCTACGTACTGATGTGCTTGACGCTAGTACTGTAGAGCAATGAGTCGCATGTCAACACAAGCACGGAAGTCAACATTACCTTCCTTCAATTGGGCCAACTGGCGGTGAATCGAGGAAGTACAGTACATACTGACGAAACTAAAATGAGCTCTAACATGAAAATTAAGCGTTTCCGGACACATGTCCACATAACATATTTTCTTTATTTGTGTGTGAGGAAAGTTTCCTGAAAGTTTGGCCGTACCTTTTTGTTCAAATGGTTCAAATGGCTCGGAGCACTAAGGGACTTAACAGCTGTGGTCATCAGTCCCCTAGAACTTAGAACTACTAAAACCTAACTAACCTAAGGACATCACACACATCCATGCCCGAGGCAGGATTCGAACCTGCGACCGCAGCAGTCGCGCGGTTCCGGACTGCGCGCCTAGAACCGCGAGACCACCGCAACCGGCACCTTTTTTTTTTTTTGTAACAGCCTGTATACATTCTAGCCGGTTGACAGCGTTGCTGCAGTGGCGAAGTTTCAGAAAAACAGTGGCAGTTTCGTAATTCTTTACAGTGGACCTGAATTTGGATCTCACCGCTTATTCTCACGTATGATCGCCCCGAGCGCATAACAATTCTAAGGAGTAGGCAGCTCTCCCTATTACACGTATCAAGCTCTCAGTCAAAAGGAAATTTCACTGTATAATAATAAATGAAAAGTTAAGTCACCAAATAATCACTCATATATTCTAGTCACGTAAAAGAAAAAACAATGAACTGCTGTACAAAGAAATCTTGGCTGTATTCTGAAATCACAATTACACGCAGTGCGCCTCGTAATACCTGACTAACTTTCTTTAAAGGACTCAATCACGTTTAAATTCAGTCCATTCTGAGCTAGTGCAAGTAAAGGCATTATGTTAATCAGGTCAAAACCGACTAACACTTTCATTCTGCAGAAAATATTGACAAGCGGGTTGTGTACGACTGCTTGCTCACAGATTCTTGTTTCACGTCTCCACTGCATCCTCGTTGGCCAGCTAAATTCTGTTTTTCCCAGTACAAGGTGCAGCGTAGATTCTTGTACACTCTTTGATCCTGACATGAAACAGATTTTTCACAAACATTAGTAAAAGGATTGTCCCCACTATCCTCTCCTCTTCCATTTCTCAGCAAAGGTTTTCAGTGCATCCACCTAGCGCAATCCCTAAAAGGTAGGAAACAAAAATAAACTTATGTTCGGCGTATATAGTGGGACCGTTAAGCCATGAAGGTGTAGTTCGTGAAATTCGAGTTCACACGAAGGCATACCAACAGTCGTCCCCACAGACCAGTCGCAACTGGAACAGGATAGGAGAAATGCAACAGTGATACACAAAGTGACCTCTGCCAGACACCATAAAATGGTTTACATAAATACAGCTGCAGTCTCTCATCCACCTGAACTAATTCAAAACTCTCGAAGTTGCCTACTTATTAACAATTACGCAGTGTATAAGATTATAAAGTGATGGTCTCAAAGGTGATCTAAATTTTTTGCATTGAGTTAAAATAAGAGTTTTAGGTACAACAAATGTTAAATCGGCGAGCGTGAGGATGGCGGAAGACATGTCGCGTTTTTCGTTGAACTGTCCCTTACCGGCGCCTGCTGGCAGCGGTGGGGCACACAGTTCTGCTGTGAGAGTTGCGTAGCAACCAGGCGCTGTGCTCTGCTAACTGCACTGATGATAAATTACGTGGGTTTAGCGTCCGTTGGCGACGTGGCTATTAGAGACGTAGTACAAGCTTAGGTTACAGCAGGTCATGTTCATTCTGTTGCGTCAAGTAATATTAGATGATTTTAGATTGAAAAATAATTCACAAGTGGAGGTTGTGAAACGAACACTTCGAAAAAAATTGTTGTACCTCATTCTGAATTTGCTCTCTCATTATACACGCTGTACTGGATGCACAGCAACCTCACTTCTGTCGGCAGACTGTGTTCAAACACAATTCTTTGAATCGCGTATAGCTTTCACCAGAAACAGTTGAAACTTCCTGTCGTGCGCAGATTTGTTTAGGGGGGCGTATAATCTGACGATGCAGTTAGCGAGGGACAGGGGAAAACAGGTACCTCCTGTAGAAAACAACATTATGATCATTGCAAACCGAACAGCAGGTGAATGGCCAGGTCAGATTCTTCGACTTGCGAGTCGAATTGTTAGCAATTTTCGTTGCTGCTACACAATACCCTCTTTTCCCATGCTAAAAGCATACAGTTCCTTTCTAAAAGTATTTCGTTCTTGAATAATGCACCTGCAAAATCCCATGTCCATGGCCCTTTGGTTTCCGCCTTCATTGTTACAGCTGACCGTTGAGATTTAGCTATACTTTGTCGTTCAGTTTATGAAAAGCTAGCTCCCTTGATAAAAATCCACGATTTCCGTTCATACACTTAGCTTGTGTTCATTGGTTACATAGAGGTGGAGCTCCACGGATCTATTTGATGTGTGAGGTAAACTTAAGATTATAAATAAAAATGAAAACGTTGAGTAATATTTGGTTGTAAGCA
This sequence comes from Schistocerca serialis cubense, assembly GCF_023864345.2. NCBI lineage: Eukaryota > Metazoa > Arthropoda > Insecta > Orthoptera > Acrididae > Schistocerca > Schistocerca serialis. The sequence goes on from NC_064641.1 coordinate 155,878,975, forward strand.
CTCACTAGAGAAACAGAGACGTCGTGCACTTCGCTCTGTTGATGTTGCCATCATATTATTAACTGAAATAGAAAAATATTGGTCACTGTTCTAACTCAACACTCGCCAAAATTGTCCACGTTATGGTGGCGAATGATATCATTTCCATGGAGTAAAAAATTCCGTACGTTAGAATTACGTCATACAAATTCACTGTATATTTATAAAATTCCGAATGAAACTGAAGGGCAATATTCCATATAATTGCTTCAGTGCCGAGGTTTTACATAGATTTTTTTGCAAATAGTTTCTTACGAATAGAACAACACAAATATAACATTTTTTAATAAATACAGTATGAACCCACATATGATTATCTGAGTGATTTTAATAAAATGAAGAGAGGAAATAAGTGTTATCGCATTGACGAAACATGACATCCCCAAATATGTGGGAAGTGTCTCTTGTCTTGTAAGTAGGCTGTTTATGTTTTCTTTATGTAAGTAGGCTGTTTATGTTTTCTCTATGTAAGTAGGCTGTTTATGTTTTCTCTATGTAAGTAGGCTGTTTATGTTTTCTTTATGTAAGTAGGCTGTTTAGGTTCTTATATTGGTAACGCCGCCGCCACGTAGCGCTCTCTGTATAAAAATGAAAAATCACTGGCTGTGCTGTGTGCAGTCTGTGGCTGCTTTGCATTGTTGTAATACTCGCCATTGTAGTGTTAGGCAGCTGGCTGTGAACAGCGCGTAGCGTTGCGCAGTTGGAGGTGAGCCGCCAGCAGTGGTGGATGTGGGGAGAGAGATGGCGGAGATTTGTAATTTGTCATGAACTGCTATATTTATATATGATGATATCAAGGTAAATACATTGTTTGTTCTCTATTAATATCTTTCATTTGCTAACTATCCCTATCAGTAGTTAGTGCCTTTAGTAGTTTGAATCTTTTATTTAGCTGGCAGTAGTGGCGCTTGCTGTATTGCAGTAGTGGGAGAAACGAAGATTATTGTGAGGTAAGTGATTTAGTGATTTGTGAAAGGTATAGTTTAATGTTAGTCAGGGCCATTCTTTTGTAGGGATCTTTGATAGTCAGATTGCGTTGCGCTAAAAATATTTTATGTCAGTTTAAGCACAGTCGTGTATAATTGTTCAAAGGGGACGTTTCATATGTCGACCCTTAGCCTAGGATACCTCACTGGAATCTTCTGATTTTTTCTTGTAGTTTGTGTAATTAGTGTAGATTTTGTTTATTGCTAGCACGTAACTGTAGAGAGAATCTCCTTTGTAGTTGCAGTCTTTCATTGTTGTACAGTAAAACAGTTGTGGCATGCATGTAGATTTGCACCAAGTATTTAGCAGCTGCAATTAACTAGATATTATTTTCAGTGTTATGTTAATGTGTTCTCTTATTTTTGCTCTTCAAATTGTGCTTTTCTGTGTTATCGTGAAATATTGTGACAATAATGGCGTGTGAAAAACGTAATACTAGGCTCCAAAGTAAACTGAGAAATGACAGTGAAGACGAAAGCAGTGTGTTAGCGCCGCAGAGTAATGAATTAACAGACATTCAAAGTAGTAATTTGGTAACTGTGCATAGGGAAATGGAGCGGGCGGCAAACAATGGCGTGGACAGTGAAACAATTAGTGAAGAGGGACGCATTATCGAACGATCGGTCGGGAACAGCTCGCCTCAGGAATCCGAAATGACAGGAAACAATCTCGCAAATACTGTAGATTCAGGTTTTGGTTCCTCACTGTTTTCTCAAATAAGTCAAGACACATTTTCTGCTTGTCAAAATGTGAATGTTGCCGGTGCAAATTCACTGCCGAAAAGCACTGAGGAACATGTTCCAGACACCAGTGCATTGTTATTACAATTAATACAGCAAATGGGACAAACACAGCAAAAGCTTCAAAAGTTAGACACAATGGAACAAAATCTTCGAAAGTTAGACACAGTGGAACAAAATCTTAAAAAGTTAGACACAATGGAACAACATCAGAGACAAACACAGCAACAGTTAGACACAGTGGAACAACACCAGAGACAAACACAGCAACAGTTAGACGCAATGGAACAAAATCTTCAAAAGTTAGACACCACACTTGAACAAACACGTGAAGATTTAACTACTGAGTTACATAACATTGAATCTAAATGTCAAAAAGTCTGTAAGGAACAAAATCTTAAAAAGTTAGACACAATGGAACAACACCAGAGACAAACACAGCAACAGTTAGACGCAATGGAACAAAATCTTCAAAAGTTAGACACCACACTTGAACAAACACGTGAAGATTTAACTACTGAGTTACATAACATTGAATCTAAATGTCAAAAAGTCTGTAATGACGTAAAAACACAAATTTGTGAGCATTTTCAACCTATTTTTTCGCGGCATGAAAATGCATTACAGACTCACGAAGCAGCCATAAAAGAACTGCAAACCATTGTTCATGAAAATCATGAGACCTTGTGGGCTAAAATTGACTCAGTTGCATCTACCGATTCGGTTACGCAACTTGCAAAAACTCAGGAAAACTTTAAGGACACAGTAGATATTCTGAAACTTGGTTCAGAAAAACACACTGAGGAAATGTGTTCATTATCAGAGAAAGTAGTTGAACTTTCGGATCAGCTAAATAATTTATCTACGAAGGTAGATGATAATCTGAATGACGCAAAACCGGTAGTCTTTAATGACACAGAACAGAGCGAACAGATTAGGAAACTGAAACAAAATCTGAATCAAATTGATACGCAACACCAAAGAGAAATCCGGGAAGTACAAGATCAGCTGACACAGGTAATACAAGAATTACGTATTTCAGAAGACACTCGCGCTCCAACACGGGAAGAGGAACTTAGAAATACGCAAAAGCCACAAAATAATAACACAGGGCATTTCGGTAATTATGAAAGAAATTGGCAAGGTACACCGAATTTTGAGATTGAACAGCCGACACGACGTAACAATGACCGACATGCGACTCGCCGACATGATGATTTTGACTATAAGCTGTTCATTACTACACGTAAATTCAAAACATTTAAGAATTCTGGCAACGACATTCATCCACAAGCATGGCTCCATCAATTCTCTCATTGTTTTCCTCCCAACTGGTCGTTAGAACACAGATTAGAATTTATGTGTGGCTACCTGGAGAATGAACCAGCTGTAAGAATGCGATCGGTAATTCACGATTGCCACAGTGAAGGAGATTTTTATCATGGCTTCCTCTCAGCGTATTGGTCTCAAGCTACACAGGACCGTGTAAAACATAACATCATAATGATGAAACACTTCGAACAGTCTGAATTTTCCAGTCTTGTGAAATATTTTGAAGACATGTTGCACAAGAATCAGTACCTGTCAAACCCATACAGCCCCTCAGAACTCATCCGCATTTGCTTAATGAAATTGCCTGAACATTTACGACATATTATTTTAGCAGGACGTTGCAAAGACGACATTGAAGCTTTTCAGGGACTGTTACAAGAACTAGAAATTGACACTGATAATCGCGGAACGCGAAAACAAGGACACAACAATTACAGGTCACATCCGTCACAATTCCGTGACGACAGAAATAATAACTGGGCGCGACAAGGCTATTCTCACAACGTAAATCGTGACCAAAACAGACACCACCCGTATGACAACCACTGGCAGAGTAATAGTTACAGAGAAAGATCGCACTTCCGTAATTATGAATATGACAGAGATAACCATAGAAACAGACAATTTGGGAACCAAAATAATTATTATCAAGGGAGACAGAATAACTTTAGACGCAACGGACCAGCGCGCAGTTACGATTCAGGGAGAAACTCTCCACCACATGACCGACTCGAAAGAAACTGTGTAAACTACCGACAAAACGACAGACCTGAATTCCATCAGAACTGGCGAGCTTTAAACAGAGCTGGGCCCTCTCGGTAAGGCGAATTCGTAGAAGTTAGGTCTCCTAATCCCAATAACGACGCGCGCCAACAAAGGGACAGACAATGACTCGCACCGCAGGCAGCCGCGTGCGCCAGGTGGCTCAGAGAAAAATAACATAGACGCTAACCTTGAGAAAAATTCCAGTATTCTTTACCGACGTATACCGCATGACAATTGCATTCAAGTTCAAACTCTGCGTACTAGGAAGAGTAAAGGTTTACACCACATTTCTCATGTAAAACCGTTTATTGAAAGATAATCTGCTTTTTAACTTTGTCTTTGCCATATAACTTTTCACTTCACGTTACTAGTATGCTTAAGAAACTGTTAACATACAACAATGTTTGAAGTACAATATCCAGTCTAGAACCTAGGGAACATTTTAAACAGAAATTACGAATGCATTGTTATAGTGAACAGACGACACAGTATTGTATTTGTACATTCTTGCTTGTTTGTTGCACGATTACGTAACGACTATAAGACTCACATACTTAGAACATTTACCAGTACTGCTAATGAGATTTTAATGCAACATTTTGGTTTACTTGAAAATACATTCCGGATTTAAAGTACTTTCTGTGAGATACCAGATGACACAGTGTTAGTTTATGTGACAGCTACACGATTTTTATTACGACGCTACTAATGAGTGACAATTTACAATGTTGATTTTGCGGTGTTTCTGTTTTATATCTGCACAGTTTTCTGAATTCTTCTGCAAAGTAAAATATGTTTTAGTAGTAACTTTTGTGGTATAGCAACAATGAGACAGCCTTTTTCGTGGCATAACAATACGTTACTGTACAGTACTTTCTTCATCACGCCAATAAGCATAATAACTACGATATCTATACGCAAAGCATTTCATTTTTGTTTATCGTGAGGTAAGTACATTGACTTCTGCAGAACGTAGCTTTCGGAGGAAAATAACTACGACACTTCCACAGAGATTATCTTACAACAAGATGCACATTTAGCGCTACAGGACACGCATTTCAGTGATTAATTTTATACTTAGAACATTTATTTTTAAAGATTTTTGAATTACAAAGAAAGTTTTCCGTGATATATTTCATTTCATTGCTGTAATCTGTAACACCTGAGGGTATAATTACATTAATCCTCAGGGGGGTACACGCCTACTTTGTGTACCATGTGTGTGGCAACCACAAGGAACCCTAGCTAATATGGTATTTGCTTATACAACTTTACACATCGGTACCATATTTCTCTAACACACAAATTACACAGCTATCTGATCATTTAACTGAGAGATAAACTTTTTTTATTACATCAGTGACAAATGTTTACGCAATTACACAGTTGGATAACTTCACACTTACGAAATTGTATTTTGTCTGTACTGTGTGAACTCTTCATATTTTTTCGGAACCATTGTGATACTATGAGAGCTTTGAATGATGTATTTGGTATGGATTCATGATTTTTAAAGTACGTTTGAGGCAGATGACACTTTTGACATGAGCAGAGAATTTTTTTAATTATTGGAGGAAGTTACGACGATTTTGAGATTTGACTGAGGTGTTATGATGTTATTTTTACGACGACGATGTGTATTATGCTGCTGAGGTATGTTTATGATTAATAAGCTGATGCTATATGAGGAATCTGATTATGCTATGTAGCTATTATGATGAAATATTGAAGACGTGTTGATGAATATGAATATGTATATGTGTAATAAGGTAAGGAATAAGGAGTAGGGGTTAGGGACTCTTGATTTGTGAAAAAGGATGTTGGAAACCAAGAATCGTACTTTAAGAGTTATGAAATGTGTGTGTATATTCGTGAATGTATTACAATGCAGACGAAAATTTTTTTGGACACTGTTATATCAATAGCATTTTGTTTCTACAGATTTGTAACGCAAATTCTTGACCTGTGAAATATTTTTATATGAGACTGCCACGGTAGCAGAAACTGCTGTCGTAAATATTTCCGTACGAAAGTTAAGTGACCACCTGCACGTAATGCGTCGCGGGCACCCAGCTGTGTCAGATGCCTGGAGAAAAAGCCATTATTGCGAGCCCTTTTGAGCGGCACAGGTAGAACAAAAAAAAGGGGAGGCCATTATCCTCGGAAATATTCTTACATCTGCAAACCTGATAATGAAAGTGTCTCTCTACGAGAATTGAGAGCTACTGACTTACGAAATGCCACATAGCTATTGAATGATGTTTTTATGCTTTGTACATAATTGCTTATTTCATTTGATACCTGTTTTCCAGCTGTGTTGCAGCATTGGTTTCATAAAATAAAATTAAATGCATTTGCTAATGTGAACACTTTCTGTCAACAGATCTATTAAATAATTATTTTCTGATCCACATTCTTCGAAAAAGGAGCTCTTGGAATGGAGAGAACAATAAGAAGGGACTAATACCAGTAACTGCATCTATAATTTTCTTTTCAAGTACTTGGTAATTTCTTTTGTAGAATAAATTGTGATGCATCACTCTAATGTTAAGATGTGACATAGGTATTAGACATGGCCATTTTAGTGTAATATTTTTTCTGCTTGCGCTATGTCATGTTTAGGTATAAGTTGCTGCTGTTTGCCAGGCATAGTGTTATTGAATTTGACTTTTGCTCATTTATGCTGCTAGCTTTGCCAATTTGCATTTTTTGCATTGCTGTTTGTGTTGATTTGTTATGTGATGCTGCATTGCCTCGTCCCTTAGTTTAGCATCTGAGCTCAGTAGATTTAAGTTAGCTTAAGAGGGGGTAGCCTCTAAGAGAATGAGTTGCGATGAAGTGGAAGAAATGCATTGAGAAAACAGGTTTAGGTAGGATTTTCTTGGAAATAAATGTTGAGGTAAGAAATGTGTGAACATATAAATACAGAAAGCATGCTTAGATAGAATTTTTTTGGTGGAAACAAAGGATGAAATAAGAGGAAAGATATATGAAGTTTTGGGTTGGACTGCAGTACCAAATGTTACACTGAAAACGAACCCTGTCCTTTCCCATTGGTGTTATCCCACTATGTGTTTGTGTACCCTTGAGTATTTGTTTTCTTCCTGTCTCTGTGTAGTTTCATAGAATTTTTTCTTTTTTTAATATTAAGCTCCATTCACTATGATGAGGAATACTGTTATCCTCGAATATAATTGGCATTATTAATATGTTATTTACTTTGTAAAGATGTTAGACATTATTAATTCTGTTCTGTCTAATGCTCATGTGTGAAGTTGATGTTTCAAAAGTTATTGTGATCTTTTATGTATGTACTCATGTCATAATTCCACTGATGTATATGTTAGTTCGATTCTTTTGTAAAGCTTGTACTACAAATGTTCTCTGTATTGTTATGTTTTTAATGATGTATTTTGTACCTTTGTTATTGTATTCTTATGTTATAAATTTGTAATTGTCACCAGTTCATGATATTATTAACTTGTTAGTTACATTTCACTGCACACGTTTCTGTTGGTCATAGTATATGGACAATATGTGAGAAGTTGGGACTGTTCGTGTTTGCACGTGTGTTACTAATTCAGCAAAGGACTGGATAACAGCATTGCTGGTTCTAAGGACAATTCCAAAAACTTTGTGAGTGCACAAGTGATGGTTTATGGACTTGCTATATTCTCCGCAAGACTCTTCGATGGTGAATGTGCACCTGCACAATCGCAACAGATGGCTGCTGGCCATCTCTACAAGGACTACAGTGGGTCTGCACCTCTGGTGGCCCACCAATACCACAATCTCTACCAGGACTGCAGTGGGTCTGCTCTGTGATGACCTACCTACCAATACTCTTCAAAATTTCGACTGACTCTGCTGTGGGTTTGCTCTGTTGTGGCCCATTACCTGTCTGCATGTCGAGAGTCAGCACTGTCTTTCCATTGGAAGGACAACACTACTTCTTCAAGACTGCATGGAAATCCACTACTTCCGTGTGCATTTTCTTTTACTGCTCAGACTTTGAGAAAAACACTGCTATTCTCCTGTTATGTACGATTAGGACTGTCTTTATGGACTGTGAGAAAATTTTAGCTTTTGACCAACATTGTATCAATAAGTGTGTGCATTTTATATCTTTGTTACTGTAACTGTGAAAAATTTTTGTCAAATCTGTATTGGCCAGTGCCCAACACCATTTGTAAAAAATTTTTTGTGGGGAGCATGGGGGCTATGTAAGTAGGCTGTTTATGTTTTCTTTATGTAAGTAGGCTGTTTATGTTTTCTCTATGTAAGTAGGCTGTTTATGTTTTCTCTATGTAAGTAGGCTGTTTATGTTTTCTTTATGTAAGTAGGCTGTTTAGGTTCTTATATTGGTAACGCCGCCGCCACGTAGCGCTCTCTGTATAAAAATGAAAAATCACTGGCTGTGCTGTGTGCAGTCTGTGGCTGCTTTGCATTGTTGTAATACTCGCCATTGTAGTGTTAGGCAGCTGGCTGTGAACAGCGCGTAGCGTTGCGCAGTTGGAGGTGAGCCGCCAGCAGTGGTGGATGTGGGGAAAGAGATGGCGGAGATTTGTAATTTGTCATGAACTGCTATATTTATATATGATGATATCAAGGTAAATACATTGTTTGTTCTCTATTAATATCTTTCATTTGCTAACTATCCCTATCAGTAGTTAGTGCCTTTAGTAGTTTGAATCTTTTATTTAGCTGGCAGTAGTGGCGCTTGCTGTATTGTAGTAGTGGGAGAAACGAAGATTATTGTGAGGTAAGTGATTTAGTGATTTGTGAAAGGTATAGTTTAATGTTAGTCAGGGCCATTCTTTTGTAGGGATCTTTGATAGTCAGATTGCGTTGCGCTAAAAATATTTTATGTCAGTTTAAGCACAGTCGTGTATAATTGTTCAAAGGGGACGTTTCAGTCTGTGTGTGTGAGACTTGTTTCAGTTCCTCCCGTCATGCAAACACCTATGATAGGCGGCACTGCATCCAATCATCACTCAACAAGCTCATTCCACATAACGCTTAGTATTGGCTTATTTTGTTTACCCAACACATGTAAACTTTAGCTCTAAACCCTTTCTACTCTTAGATTATCACTATGCTACATTTATTCCTCCTGTTCTTAGTACTTCTGGCGGCGTTGTCATCCAGTGCCGAAGTGGTCTGAAACTACGCCCTCATTCGTCTCCATAGATGCTCTGTCTCATGACAACTGTTCCTGCAATCGCACATCTGAAACTTATAAATGTCATTAGTTTCCACTTATATGCTGCTTTACTGTTACAAAAATGCCTCCAGTCTTCCTCTTGTAGGATCTCTCCTGTAATAAAATACGAAAACGTAAATTACTGTCCGACGTAGGTTGATCCTCCTTCTCACGAATGGCTCGCTTCCTACTACCGCTTGCCTCTACCTAAGACTGAATTATGACACACCATCGTGACTGCCACTGTACGTGCTCACACCTCATGATACATTTTGTTTACTGCTCTCTCAAGGCGCGAGCAAAATACAATATGTGATCAAAAGTATCCGGACGCCTGGCTGAAAATGACTTACAACTTCGTGGCGCCCTCCATCGGTAATGCTGGAATTCAATATGGTTTTGGCCCATCCTTAGCCTTGATGACAGCTTCCACTCTCGCAGGCATACGTTCAATCAGGTGTTGGAAGGTTTCTTGGGGAATGACAGCTTATTAATCACGGAATGGTGCACTGAGGAGAGGTTATGAAACGTCCCCTTAGGAAAATTATTGAATTGCTGTGCTGGTAAACCCCTTACGTTATTTGATTTTCAAACAGCTGAGCAGAACTGAACGTATTCAGACATTACCCTCTTTACTTATTCTGATCAACACTAAACTGAAACACAATATTTTTAGCGCAACGCAATCTGACTTTCAAAAAGCCCTACAAAAGAATGGCCCTGACTAACAATAACCTATACCTTTCATGAATCACTTACCTCACAAAAATCTTCGTTACTCAAACTACTGCAATACAGCGAGCGCCAATACTGCCAGCTAAATAAAAGATTCTTACTACTGAAGTCACTAACTACTGATAGACATAGTTAGCAAATGAAAGACTTTGATAAAGAACAAACAATGTATTTACCTTAATAGTGTTCAAAAGTCATTATATATATATATATATATATATATATATATATATATATATATATATATATAGGGTGAGTCACCTAATGTTACCGCTGGATATATTTCGTAAACCACATCAAATACTGACGAACCGATTCCACATACCGAACGTGAGGAGAGGGGCTAGTGTAATTGTTTAATACAAACCATACAAAAATGCACGGAAGTATGTTTTTTAACACAAACCTACGTTTTTTAAATGGAACCACGTTAGATTTGTTAGCACATCTGAACATATAAACAAATACGTAATCAGTGCCGTTTGTTGCATTGTAAAATGTTAATTACATCCGGAGATATTGTAACCTAAAGTTGACGCTTGAAACCTCCGACGTTCAGTTGCGTGTTGTAACAAACACGGGCCACGGTCGGCGAGCAGCATCTGCAGGGACATGTTTACGATGACCACCGTGTGTACGAGTGTGGCTGTAGTGCACTGTTGTGGTTTGGTCTAGCTGTCGCAATGTCCGCATGTAGCGCTTGCTGGTATAGTTATTCTGCATTCGTCTCCGCACGCAGACCAACTGTAGTACACCGTGTTACCAGACGTCTGTGATAGTGTAGTGTTGTAGAAAGTCTGACCATGGTGTATTCGAACTCTGAAAAGGCGGAGATGATACTCATCTATGGCGAGTGTCGACGAGATGCAGCTGAAGCCTGCAGGGTGTATGCAGAACGGTACCCGGACAGAGAGCATCCAACGTGCCGCACATTGCAAAACATCTACCGCCAACTGTATGCAACAGGTATGGTTGTAGCACGCAAACGGGTCCGTAACAGGCCCGTCACAGGAGAAGCGGGTGCAGTTGGTGTGTTAGCTGCTGTTGCCATGAACTCACACATGAGTACACGGGACATTGCGAGAGCCAGTGGACCGAGTCAAAGTAGTGTCATGCGCATACTGCATCGTCACCGCTTTCACCCGATTCATGTGTCGCTACATCAGCTATTACATGGTGATGACTTTAATCATCGAGTGCAATTCTGTCAATGGGCATTAACAGAGAATGCGTTGCAGTTGTACCTGTTGACCGATGAAGCAGGTTTCACAAACCACGGGACAGTGAATCTACGGAACATGCATTACTGGTCCGTGGACAATCCTCGCTGGCTCAGACAGGTAGAGCGACAGCGACCGTGGACTGTAAATGGATGATGCGGAATCATTGGCGACCACCTCATTGGTCCTCACTTCATTGCAGGGGCCCAAACAGCTGCAACATACATCGCGTTTCTACAGAATGATCTGCCAACGTTGCTCTAAAATGTCCCACTGGAAACGCGTCGACGTATGTGGTATCAGCATGATGGTGCACCTGCACATTCCGCAATTAACACTAGGCTGACCCTTGACAGGATGTTCGACGGGCGTTTCATAGGACGTGGAGGAAGCATAACTTCGCTAGCCCGTTCTCCTGATCTTACACCTCTGGACTTCTTTCTGTGGGGTACGTTAAAGGAGAAAGTGTACCGTGATGCACCTACAACCCCAGAGGATATGAAACAACGTATTGTGGCAGCCTGCGGCGACATTACACCAGATGTACTGCGGCGTGTACTACATTCATTACGCCAGAGATTGCAATTGTATGTAGCAAATGATGGCCACCACATTGAACATCTATTGGCCTGACATGTCGGGACACACTCTAGTCCACTCCGTAATTGAAAACGGAAACCACGTGTGTACGTGTACCTCACCCCTCATGGTAATGTACATGTGCGTCAGTGAAAAAGACCAATAAAAAGGTGTTAGCATGTGGACGTAATGTGCTGTTCCAGTCTCTTCTGTACCTAAGGTCCATCACCGTTCCCTTTGGATCCCTACGTAATTCGGTGCTCTCCGATACACACGATCGAACAGCGGAGGAGTGGTACTCAAGCGTCAACTTTAGGTTACAATATCTCCGGATGTAATTAACATTTTACAATGCAACAAACGGCACTGGTTACGTATTTGTTTATATGTTCAGATGTGCTAACAAAACTAACGGGGTTCCATTTAAAAAAACGTAGGTTTGTGTTAAAAAACATACTTCCGTGCATTTTTTTATGGTTTGTATTAACCAATTACACTAGCCCCTCTCCTCACGTTCGGTCTGTGGAATCGATTCGTCAGTATTTGATGTGGTTTACGATATATATCCAGCGGTAATGTTAGGTGACTCACCCTATATATATACACTCCTGGAAATGGAAAAAAGAACACATTGACACCGGTGTGTCAGACCCACCATACTTGCTTCGGACACTGCGAGAGGGCTGTACAAGCAATGATCACACGCACGGCACAGCAGACACACCAAGAACCGCGGTGTTGGCCGTCGAATGGCGCTAGCTGCGCAGCATTTGTGCACCGCCGCCGTCAGTGTCAGCCAGTTTGCCGTGGCATACGGAGCTCCATCGCAGTCTTTAACACTGGTAGCATGCCGCGACAGCGTGGACGTGAACCGTATGTGCAGTTGACGGACTTTGAGCGAGGGCATATAGTGGGCATGCGGGAGGCCGGGTGGACGTACCGCCGAATTGCTCAACACGTGGGGCGTGAGGTCTCCACAGTACATCGATGTTGTCGCCAGTGGTCGGCGGAAGGTGCACGTGCCCGTCGACCTGGGACCGAACCGCAGCGACGCACGGATGCACGCCAAGACCGTAGGATCCTACGCAGTACCGTAGGGGACCGCACCGCCACTTCCCAGCAAATTAGGGACACTGTTGCTCCTGGGGTATCGGCGAGGACCATTCGCAACCGTCTCCATGAAGCTGGGCTACAGTCCCGCACACCGTTACGCCGTCTTCCGCTCACGCCCCAACATCGTGCAGCCCGCCTCCAGTGGTGTCGCGACAGGCGTGAATGGAGGGACGAATGGAGACGTGTCGTCTTCAGCGATGTGACTCGCTTCTGCCTTGGTGCCAATGATGGTCGTATGCGTGTTTGGCGCCGTGCAGGTGAGCGCCACAATCAGGACTGCATACGACCGAGGCACACAGGGCCAACACCCGGCATCATGGTGTGGGGAGCGATCTCCTACACTGGCCGTACACCACTGGTGATCGTCGAGGGGACACTGAATAGTGCACGGTACATCCAAACCGTCATCGAACCCATCGTTCTACCATTCCTAGACCGGCAAGGGAACTTGCTGTTCCAACAGGACAATGCACGTCCGCATGTATCCCGTGCCACCCAACGTGCTCTAGAAGGTGTAAGTCAACTACCATGGCCAGCAAGATCTCCGGATCTGTCCCCCATTGAGCATGTTTGGGACTGGATGAAGCGTCGTCTCACGCGGTCTGCACGTCCAGCACGAACGCTGGTCCAACTGAGGCGCCAGGTGGAAATGGCATGGCAAGCCGTTCCACAGGACTACATCCAGCATCTCTACGATCGTCTCCATGGGAGAATAGCAGCCTCCATTGCTGCGAAACGTGGATATACACTGTACTAGTGCCGACATTGTGCATGCTCTGTTGCCTGTGTCTATGTGCCTGTGGTTCTGTCAGTGTGATCATGTGATGTATCTGACCCCAGGAATGTGTCAATAAAGTTTCCCCTTTCTGGGACAATGAATTCACGGTGTTCTTATTTCAATTTCCAGGAGTGTATATATATATATATATATATATATATATATATATATATATATAATCAGTTCATGACATCCAGTCTTACAAGTTTACTCTCTCTCATGGACAGACGTCCAGATCATCCGCCATCTCACTCCCCACATCCACCACTGCTGGCGGCTCACCTCCAACTGCCCAGCGTTACGCGCTGTTCACATCCAACTGCCCAACTCTACAATAGCCAATATTACAACAATGCTAACCAGCCACAGACTGCACACAGCACAGCCAGTGATTTTCATACAGAGCGCTACGTGGCGTTACCAATATAAAAACCTAAACAACCTACTTACAAGGTATTGATGGCGGTCGCTGAGGCCTGACACGAAGTCGGCGTTCCTAAAGATCCCCAAAGGTGTTCTATAGGATTAAGGTCACGACTCTGCACAGACCAGTCCATTACTGTTATGTCTGCGTCAGCAGAAGAAACTAACGATCAAAGTCCGAAAACAATTTATTGGACTGTTCAATTAACCAAAACAATTCTCCATAAAACAGTGATCCGTCTTCGAATCACAACTACATGCAAGAATAATATAGAAAACAACTGAAATAATATCCTACTAGTCTCCGCCAGAGACTTCTCCGATATACCAAGCCTAATCCAGAGATCAGCGAGAAGATCCAAGCCGGGCTGCCGGGGCGGCAGATATCCACGTCTGCTGGCGGTTGATGAACTGCCGATGGGCGGTTTTTTTTTACTTTATTGTTATTTTAATACCTGTACAAATCAGGTAGGCTGGCAGCGACACACTACGCCGCTCTTCAGCCATAGTGTTTACAAGAGTATAAGAACGGAGAATGATAAGTAACATAGTGACGGGCAAAAGAGAGAGGTCACAGAGACACAAAAAACACGGAGTCGTTCACACGTGACGATAACAACACTGAAAACACGTTGGCACGGCGCACAGAACACTGATGAATCCGACGGCACCCGATGGGCGGCCGAGCGCAGGCCTTTATAACGCTTCGGCGGATGAGTACCTCGGAACTATTTTCCATCACGTGGTTTGACGTGTGAAAATAGTTCCGGAATCTGCAGCGACCTCTCCCTTATGTGGGCCTGTAGTAGCCCCTGGTGGCCGCTGGTGTCTTTGCTGTGGTGTTGTTGTTGTTGTGGCCGTTCATCAATATTGCCTGTCAGTAGTGTAGTGCTTCGGTGTGCATGCAAAGTGGGCAACCCACGGCTGCTGGCTGTCAGTTTGGTTGCTGACACCCTAGGCGCCGTGATGTCTGGCGGAGAAGGCCACAGCAATTACAGGGATGTTATTGTCGTGTAACCACTCCATCACAGGCCGTGGATTATGAACAGGTGCTCGATCGTGTTGAAAGATGCAATCGCCATCGCCGAATTGCTCTTCAACAGTGGGAAGCAAGAAGTGCTTAAAATACCAATGTAGGCCTGTGCTGTGATAGTGCCACAGAAAACAACAAAGGACTGCAAGCCCCCTCCATGATAAACACGACCACACCATAACTCCACCGCCTCCGAATTTTACTGTTGGCACTACACATGCTGGCAGATGAAGTTCACCGGGCATTCGCCACACCCACACCCTACCATCGGATCGCCACATTATGTACCGTGATTCGTCACTCCACACAACGTTTTTCCACTGTTCAGTCGTCCAGTGTTTACGCTACTTACACCAAGCGAGGCGTCGTTTGGCATTTACCGGCGTGTTGCATGATTTGTGAGCAGCCGCTCGACCATGAAATCCAAGTTTTCTCACCTCCCGCCTAACTGTCATAGTACTTGCAGTGGATCCTGTTGCAGTCTGGAAATACTATGTGATGGTCTGGATAGATGTCTGTCTATTATACATTACGACCCTCTTCAATTGTCGACGGCCGCGCGGGGTAGCCGTGCGGTCTCGGGCGCCTTGTCACGGTCCGCGCGGCTCCCCCTGTCAGAGGTTGGAGTCCTCACTCGGGCATGGGTGGGTGTGTTGCCCTTAAAGTAAGTTAGTTTAAGTTAGATTAAGTAGAGCGGAAACTTAGGGACCGATGACCTCAACAGTTTGGTCCGATAGGAACTTACCACAAAAAAAACTGTCGGCGGTCTCTGTCAGTCAACAGACGATGGCGGCCAGTACGCTTTTGTGTTGTACGTGTCCCTCCACGTTTCCACTTCACTGTCACAACGGAAACAGTGGGCCTAGGGATGTTACGCAATGTGAAAATCTCGCGTACAGACGTATGACACAATTGACACCCAATCACCTGACCACGTTCGAAGTCCATGAGTTCTGCGGTACGCCCCATTCTGCTCTCTCACGATCTGAAATGACTACAGAGGTCGCTGGTATGGAGTACCTGGCAGAAGGTGGCAGCACAATGCACCTAATATGAAAAAGTATGTTTTTGGGAGTGTCCGGATACTTTTGATCACATAGTGTACAAAGATCTCGAGAACTGCCACATCGCACGATTGGCGATGGCCCAGAATCCCAGCAGAATTAGCGTCTTCGCGCACCTAATGCGTGTGCACCTGATACCATTCATAACACAGCCGATAATAGAGAAAACATGCGCAGTGGCATGGCCGCAATCTCGTCACTGCGTAATAGCAGAAAGCAACACACTCTCGCCTCTTGGGCAGTATATAAGATACCAGATACAGAGATAATCAGAAATAATCTCACAGACCATAGTAATATTATAGAATACACTATTACGAGAGTTATATAGCTGAATTAGATGTTCATAATGCGATCGTTTCTTGACTAACATTCTTGTTCTCCTTGGGGCGTGAAAATGGACAACGACAGTGCGGTCCAAAGACATAACGGCCATATGTCACATAGATAAAACGCTGGTTGGACCCAGAACTTGTTCAGACAACGTGCACTGGTTATCATGCCACAAAAATGTGTCAGTTTTTACTAGGAGCTGAAACTTATGACGAATTTCTATTCAATCACGACTTTGATTTTCAAGCAGGCACTGAGCGTGTTGATACGATAATGTAACACCCACGCAACTCATTTGATCACGTCCCTCAAAGAGTCATACCGTAAAGTAATAAGTCACAATTACAGAAATTCAATAAACGGATAATCTAGACTACGCTACACAATATCACCTAGAAATTGCTTATCCATTGAAGTTCTATGTACTAACTGATTTTTTACTCTGACCTCAATGAACTACTATATACACCTGTGCTACAAATCTTGTGTCTTTGTATATTAGCATGTTGATGTTGCTCTTTCTGATAGTTTCTGCAGCCTGGTTTAGAACTGTATCCGCAGCAGTCGAGCGTCAGTTTCTATTTAGACTTCTGCTGCGTTTCCCCTGAGGCGGGTTGGCTGGCCTAATCGGGGTAGTATGATCTTGTTAATTAGCCTGATCACATGGGCTGTTATTCTACCAGTCGTTTATTTGCTGTTGTAGTTCTCCAGTAACCCGCTGGAACTGGTTTGGATTTCGTTGTCCCCTCCAGTTCCATTTTGCCGTTCGTTGTAATTGGCTCGTCTACCTCTGCTCTCCCGCCGTGGGTGGTTATTCCCTCTATAGTTCGTATTTTATTTCCCTGTGGTCGATAATATCCCCCATTTCATCTGCTGTCGTTCCTTTCTGACGAGCCTTGCCAATTGCGGTCATTGTTCCTGTTCCTGTCTCTTGAGTTTTGTATTCCGTTTACATGGTCTAACTCGCGTAGCGCGCGCTTGAATGATTCAGAGGAATCGTTACACCATCTGATAAGGAGTTGTTGGTAGTGCAGAGGCAATTTGACGTAACAGTGTCTCATGATTTCTACGGAATCCTCACCCTACTAGGTCTTTTCCCTTCATAATCTTCTGCTTGACTCTTTCTTGCGTGTCCTGCGACTAATATGTGTTTCTCTGCATGAGCGACAGCAGTCAGCAACACTGCGCATGTGTTCCGCCTCTAAAAACCCGCAGATGAATTTCAGCCCATATTTCAGTGGTCACGATTCCGGTAGCACTTTATCGTACTGAATTATCCAACTTTTTGGTTGTAATGTGTTGTTATTCTCTTTGTACACTTGGAAATTTTGAATGGATAAGAAATGTTTGTGGTCGAACGGTTCGACATTTTCTACGAACGAATTTCCTGCCGTTTCTGCAGCACGCGTCTCCATAAATCGTTGTCCAAAGGTCCCTCGTGCGCTGCTAAGGCCTCCTCTTGTGTCATGAGATTCACGGAGTAATGTTTCCGTCGGCCGAAGACGTACACAGTTGTGTTCAGGTTCGGTTTCTGCCATACTTTGCTTCACCGACGGCACGCGAACTGCCGTGCGCCCTATTGCGGCTGGTGCGTTCGCCTTTGGCATTCGCCTTTGTGCTGGTGACGTAGCCTCAGATTGCGTTTCTAAATGTCGTAATACATGCTCTTCTCTCATTCCATGATCACAAAGGAGTGCTGCCGTACCAGACTGCGTTCCAACTGCGCAGTCTGCTGACGTGCTTGCTGGACATCATTTGCTACCTCGTTTTGCTGTGAGGTGATCCGAGTCGGCTCTTTTATAACCTCTGATATTTCTGTCTGTTTGTTCTCTATCTGTTCGAAGCGCTTTAAGTTCTTGCTAACGTTCTCTTGCGTTTACTGGACGATCCTTCTTCCCTGTTTTTGGAGAATGGCAAGAATTTTTTTGATTTTGCTCATTTCGGTTTTGGCCTGTTTTACTCATTCTTTAGGTAACACAGGGTCCTCGCATGCACCTTGAGCTACTAATATTGCCGCCCTGACATCGCATTTTGCCTCATTCGTGACCTCTTGCGTCTCTATAGACTTTTTCTTGACGCTTTGTGCCTCTTCTTTAACACCCGCGATTTCCTTCTTAACCTGTTCTATACTTCCACCAAGCTGTTCAGCTACCATCTGCATCTCCTTCGTCTCGTTAGTGATTAATTTCCTCATCTCCTTCGTAGCTATTTTCTCTCTCTATTGCCTCTTTCACTCTGCTTCTTGCATCGTCTTCTCCGCTTCCTGTCTTTTCCGATCCGCTTCCTGCCTGAATCGCATGAGGGCGTCAAACTGATATCCTCCGCTGGTACCTCCAGGAATAGACGAGTCCATCGATCTGTAACGTTTTGTACGTGAGTCTGCTCCGTCACTCTCACTAACAGTACGTCTTGCCATGCCTGAAGATCCTGCATGCCCCTCTGCTGCGGTTTCACTTTCGCTCTCGTTGCCTGAGTGAATTACCTCCTCATAATGAGAACATTCTGCTTTCGACATCCGCGAGGTCAGCTTAACATACGACTCAGAGTCCTCCGCAGCTTTCTCTTTATCAATGCTAGCACCGCGCCAAGCGCCGCTGCCCTCCACATAGGTTGGTTCGCTCGCGCCGTCCACGAGTCCACAACCAGACTCCTCTGCGACGTATCGCGTGTTGTGTACTGACTCGTTCAAATCAAATGGTTCAAATGACTCTGAGCACTGTAGGACTTAACATCTGAAGTCATCAGTGCCCTAGAACCTAGAACTACTTAAACCTAACTAACCTACGGACATCACACACATCCATGCCCGAGGCAGGATTCGAACCTGCGACCGCAGCGGTCGCGCGGTTCCAGTCTGAAGCGCCTAGTACCGCTCGGCCACATCGGCCGGCGTACTGACTCGTCCTCTGCTCCCTGTGCTTTCTCCTCCCTCTATGGCGCGCCGCTCTTGCCCTGAAAACCCCGTCCTCACCCGAACCCGCACGCCCTCTAGCCGCGCAACCAACGCTGCAAATATTACCGATGCGAATCTATAGCCAAAGAACTCAGGGACACGCATTAGCACAGAGGCGGTTGCCGAACGGAATGTTCTTATAGAGCCCCCTTCCCGTTTTATTCAGCAAGTGTTAAAGTTGTAGCCCCTCTCCCCCCACTCCCAACCCCCGTGATCATGTCTAAGGACGACTCGAAACAGGAGAGTTGAAAAAGCACAAACACTGCTTTATTTTATAATGAAATTCGCCAACAGCCATGCACTTGTGATGTTATTTTGTTTAATTTTTACTACGACATCGGTATACTGGACCATATGTTCCTGGATGTCGCGAATTCTAAAACGTGTCCCAAGCGCATCCTTCGAAGACTTCATTGCAATCAATATGCCAGTATGCCATATCGTCTATTTTTGAGAAATGCGTATGGGTACTGAAGATGGCATAATGGAATGCCGAAACTGGTAGCAAAAATAAAATAAAATAACATCTCAACTGCACAGCCGTTGGATAATTTTATTGTTAAATACTTGACCAGCCGCTGTACCATCCACATCGGATCAACGGAGACTAAACACTCTTTGCTGCTGCGGATCGAATGGTTTTGAACTGTTCCTACTGGTTCTACCCTGTGTAACAGATCAAAAATTGTGGTCGCACTACACTCCAAAGAGGTCAGATAACGCTCATTGGGTTGCAGCCCCACACTCCTACAATTTCCTTACAGTAGGCCTGAAACGCCCAGGAGGTAACAGCAGTGTCAAAAGTTGTTAAGAACGTTGTCCTATTGCTCATCGCACAGGGAATCGTCATTTTCGACCGCGAAACATGTTAGAATCGGCGTGTAAGGTTTCGGGGGTTTGTTTTTGCTTATTATTGAACTGAGAGCAACAGTGTGAGGTGAAATGGCAAGTTTAATGTTGCAATATTTCGCATCAAATTACAACTTTTCACACAGTTGTCAACTCGCCCACATAAAAACAGCGCAATGGATAACGCATCTTGCCAACATCAAAAAGTGAAGTAAGTTTATACACAACAATGTTAAATAGTAACTCTCTGAAATAACATTAATCTTAAGCACAATGTTATGAATGTTTAATTAGAAGTTTCTTTACATTAACCCTAAGCACAGTAATATGAAAGTTTAATTGGACGTTTCTTTACAAAATAGCTCCTACACATATGGTGTTGGTCAGTACTACGAATATCGTCCGAGTCCGGTTCAAATTTCGGTGCTATTTAGGATGACAATCAAGTCTACGGTCAATGGTTAGTCAAGTGACAAATTTGAGCGCAAGATTACCCTAGGCCGCTCGAGTTTACAGTGGACACAAGCTGATGACCCAAAAAAGTTTATGCCTCTGCACGCGGTATTTACCTTAAGCTGCTACGTGCTGCTGTCTGCAAGGCTGCTCTCTCCCACTGAAATTCCTACAAAACTAATCTGGCCTTTGCTGAACTTTCCAGCAGAAACTTTCCCTGTGTTTCTCGTTATGCGAGAAAACATGTACTCAGCCCTAGTCTCATTGTGTGGCGATACACACGTGCATGGTTGGAGCAGCGTGCATATTATGGTGCCCTCTCAGTTCTCGCAAGAACAATTAACTAATATGGCTGGTTCGTTTCTCCACAGTTGGAGCTAAACGTTGCTACAGCTAATTTCTAGCTGGCGTGCAGCCGCTGTGAACGCAGTGTCCACACCAATTCCTTCTCAGCGTCGTACGGAGTGTTAAGTGCTCTGTTCTGCACTTAACGCCTTAGAGAAGAGTCCACTCCACAAAATTTCTCTCTTGTCCCACTCATGGCAGAACTGCCTCCCTCCACTTGGATTCCTTTTTCACATCACGGATTTTTTTCGACCAATAGGAGCATTCCTCTTATATTGTAGAAACACCCTCTACTAATCGCAACGTCCCTTCTATCAAACTGCGGCAGGCCGAAGTGGCCGTGCGGTTAAAGGCGCTGCAGTCTGGAACCGCAGGACCGCTACGGTCGCAGGTTCGAATCCTGCCTCGGGCATGGATGTTTGTGATGTCCTTAGGTTAGTTAGGTTTAACTAGTTCTAAGTTCTAGGGGACTAATGACCTCAGCAGTTGAGTCCCATAGTGCTCAGAGCCATTTTTTATCAAACTGCGTCGAAACTTGAGTAGTTTTCTCCTTCCTTGTAAGTTTCCGCCAATCGGATATTTTGTGCCTGTTCTAGATGCCTAAAGTACATTGACCTTTCCATGTGTCGCACTCGCTGGACGAAAATGCGTTCTTGCTTTTGTTTGTATCCTGTTAGAATTTCGAAATGCAGTTTGTTCTCTGCTCTTGTACTGATGCCCTCGCTACAGGCGGCCCTCCAGCTTGAATCACCTGGCCCGGGGTCGCTGTCCTCTTTCCTGCCACTCCCTTAAGTGGTCTGCGGCATAACTCCCGCAGCGCGGTTTCGGTGCGCCATTGCGGAGCTGGCTTTTCAAAACTAAAAGCGACTCGACTCGCGTTCCATGTTCTACCTTCCACTCAAAGACATGCATTGTATAGGAATGGTGTGTTAATTGCCGTGGATTGACTGCCATCCCTTTTTGCATTACATATTGATAGGCAAATGTTCTCATAGCTGTCGATTTACGTTAGGTGTCATCTTCACCTTCTCATTGCGATTTGTAAAGGTCTCATGTAAGGTGTGAATCTGACCATTTCCCAAGGAAAGTGGTCGTTTCATTGACGCACTTTATGCCACCAAAAGAGAACTTTTAGAGTCGACTGAGCTGCGGTCTGTCTGGAATGTTTTCTTTGGCCGTCCATGAGAAAGCTGCGTGATTTCAACAATGGATGTCGCGGTTCTGACCTCCATTGCAGAGATGTCAACAGTAGTGGTGAAATGTGAGGTGATGTCTTACAATCTTCCCATCGTGTGATACATGGCGCTGGGGAGAATTGTGGTGAAATTTGGTGCCAATGTGACATCATTAACCCACCTTACAGCTCACATCAACTTCTGAGCTGTGGCCTTTTCTTCGCATGTGTCGTCACCTTGCTGTTTGAAGCGTAGTCGATGCAGAAGGTGACGTCGCAGGACACCATGCTGTGGCACCATTACAAAGGAAGGTAGCAGCGCTACCTTCGAGCCAGATTTCAAACTTACGGATCGCAATAAGAGTCAATTACGGGGTTTCAAAAAAGTGATTGTGTTGCGCAGTGTATTTTACCCATCGTGCTTGTAATGAGGGGGGAGAGAAAGAATGAAAGAAAGAAGCGAGCACATCGCTTTATTCGTTACACGGTGCGCCCGAAGTGCTCGGCCCAAATAGTGCAAAGTTGCAGCTCTGGAGCAAGTGCCGCCTGCCGGCCCTCAGGGCGTCGTGAGGCGGCGCCTTCGCCGTCCCGCGGGATTAGGGCGCTGCACCACTTCATTACGGCGCCGCGCTCCGCGGTGCGGCCATAACTTGAGATTGCGTTCCTTTATCGGGCGCGGCCAGCAGCGACTGCTCGCCTCCTCGCGACCTCTGCCGCCGCAAAGGAGAATTTACTCAGGCCGCCGAGTCGCGCCGGGGAATCCCCGCCGAAGAAGTACCGCGCAGATAGCGCTGGCGGCGGCGGCGGCGTCGTATCGCTACTGTGCAAGAGGCCGCCTTACGAGGCTGCAGGAAAACGATCCACCCCTCCTGCACCGCTGCAACTTCAAGTCAGTTCCGCACTGGCTGTGACAGTGGCATGGACACTGTGACAGAATCAACCACGAGACAAATTAGCCTGATTTCCAGAGTTTCTATACTGCCGAAGCTAAAACGAGTACGCATATCACTTCCACTGATTGATGTAATGTAGTAATTCGTTTCAACACATACCTGTTGAAAACGGGCACAGAGCCGTAGTTTTGGAGCGGAGGATCACATTTTGTTACTGTCTTTTCCTTCCCCCTCCCTCCCCCTCGAAATACACAGTGTGGGCAAAGCAAAACTGTCCTGGAAAACATTCCAGGCACCTTCAGATAGGCAACACACTTTCCAGAATGACAGTTTCACTATGCAGCGGAGTGTGCGCTGATATGAAACTTCCTGGCAGATTAAAACTGTGTGCTGGACCGAGACTCGAACTCCGGACCTTTGCCTTTCGCAGGCAAGTGCTCTACCAACAGAGCTACCCAAGCACGACTCACGACCCGTCCCCACAGCATCAGTTCTGCCACTACCTCGTCCCCTACCTTACAAACTTCACAGAAGTTTTTCTGCGAACCTTGCAAAACTAGCACTCCTGGAAGAAAGGATACTGCGGAGACATGGGTTAGCCACAGCCTGGGGGATGTTTCCAGAATGAGATTTTCACTCTGCAGCGGAGCGTGCGCTGATATGAAACTTCGTGGCAGATTAAAACTGTGTGTCGGACCGATACTCGAACTCGGGACCTTTGCCTTTCGCGGGCAAGTGCTCTAACAACTTGCCCGCGAAAGGCAAAGGTCCCGAGTTCAAGTCTCGGTCCGGCAAACAGTTTTAATCTGCCAGGAAGTTTCACACCTAACATTATCGTTACCTAGTGCGCATCCGGATATTATCTGAGATGGATGATGCAAGTTGAGTTACCTTATCTTTTCCAGGTCAAATTCACACTGAAGACCCAAAGAAACTGCTACAACTGCAACACGACGTGGCATGGACTCAACTAATGTCTGAAGCAAAGATGGAGGGAACTGACACCATGAATCCTGCAGGGCTGTCCATAAATCCGTAAGAGTACGAGGGGTGGAAATCTCTTCTGAAAGCGCGTTGCAAAGTATCCCAGATATGCTCAAAAATGTTAATGTCTGGGGAGTTTGGTGGCCAGCGGAAGTGTTTAAACTGAGAGGAATGTTCCTGGAGCCACTCTGTAGCAATTCTGGATGTGTAGGGTGTCACATTGTCCTGCTGGAATTGCCCAAGTCCGTCGGAATGCACAGTGGACATGAATGTGTGCAAATGATCAGACAGGATACTTACGTACGTGTCACCTGTAAGAGTCGCATCTAGACGTATCAGGGGTCCCATATTACTCCAACTCCACACTTCCCACACCGTTACAGAGCCTCCACCAGTTTGAACAGCCCCTGCTGACACGCAGCATCCATGGATTCATGAGGTCGTGTCCATACCCATAAACGTTCATCCACTCGATTTAATTTGAAACGATACTCGTCCGACCAGGCAACATGTTTCGAGTCCAATGTCGGTGTTCACGGGCCCAGGCGAAGCGTAAAGCTTTGTACTGTGCAGTCATCAAGAGTAAATGAGTGGACCTTCGGCTCCGAAAGCCCATATCGATGACGTTCCGTTGAATGGTTCGCACGCTGACACTTGTTGAAGGCCCAGCACTGAAATCTGCAGCAATTTGCGGAAAGGTTGCACTTCTATCACGTTGAACGCTTCTCATCTGTCGTTGTTGGTCCCATTCTTGCAGGATCTTTTTCCAGCCACAGCGATGTCTGAGATTTAATGTTCTAGCGGATTCCTGATATTCACGGTGCACTCATGAAATGGTCGTACGGAAAAATCCCACTTCATCAGTACCTCGGAGATGCTGTGTCCCATCGCTCTGGCGCCACCTAAAACACCACGTTCAAACTCACTTAAATCTTGATAACCTGCCATTGTAGCAGCAGTAAACGAACCAACAACTACGCCAGACACTTGTTGTCTTACACATGGATTGCGGACCGCAGGGTAGCCGGCAGCGGTGGCCGAGCGGTGCTAGGCGCTTCAGCCTGGAACCGCGTGACTGCTACGGTCGCAGGTTCGAATCCTGCCTCGGACATGGATGTGTGTGATGTCACTAGGTTAGTTAGGTTTAAGTATTTCTAAGTTCTAGGAAACTGATGACGTCAGATGTTTAGTCCCGTAGTGCTCAGAGCCATCTGAACCATTTGGACCGCAGGGCCGTATTCTGCCTCTTTACATACCTCTGTGTTTGAATAAGCATGCCTGTACCAGTTTCTTTGGCGCTTCAGTGCATTTTGTCCATCCTGTAGCTTGGTGTCTATTATTTTTAATATGCCACAAGAGCCTTCAGTCTGAACAATAATAACAACAAAATTTATAAGATGTTTTAATATAATAGTAACAAATTTTTAATTGGAATATAATGTACATGGTGTTTTAAAGACTTCGCGACAAATGTCTTGGAAGATAGAACACATAATGGGGGACATCTTTTGTCAGAGACAGAATGTTCACTGAAGCTTTCCAGCGGCGCCAGGCGTCGTTTAATTGATTTTGCCGGCCCTGGGACGGCGAGATGTCACTAAACTAACTGTGTCTACTAACCAAGTTTTGCTGCATTTGCATACTGCCTACGCAGTAACCTGAGGTTTTCTACAAGAAAACGTTAATTATGAGTGTCTCTAAGTGGAGATGGACATTTTAGAAGCTCGGACTACCGGCTTTCACGTAGGTCAGATGACTGGCTTATAGGCAACACACACTGCATACTAATGCTACAGACTGTGTTTGCTCTGTCGCCTTGCAGGGGCGTATTTAATTACTGTAGATGTCTAACGTTGCTGAGAAGTGTTGATGAACGCTTTGTCTGTAACAAAAGAGGTTCCCTAGGATGTAATCTGTCACCCATAGACGTTTGTCACGAATACTTTCAAACATCCCATATCAGGGGTGGCCAAGATTTCAGCTCGCTGGCCTTGCCCAGGCCTGAGTGCCAAAGCGTTCAGTCTCGCTTCACATTTCCGCCACCGTCAAGCCACGCTGTCTGAGTGTGAGAAGGGGTAAGACGGCAGTACAGTCGTACTCCATGAGACTTGGTTTTACGTTTCACATTTCTCAACAAATTAGATTACAAACAAAACAAGCTTTCAGTATTAATTAATTATTTTTGGTGCGCTGAACACATAATATAATTTTTATCTGATACAAACTGTCAGCACACAGACAGACAAAGACAATTTCACACAGTTTCGCACTCAAGTTGCCAAGTAATCGTGACTTGTTTAGCTTCGTAATCGAAAAGAAGGTCTTTTGTACAAATATGTTGATTGAAAGCTTGTAGCACTTTTGCAACCTCCTTATGGAGACATGAAAACCTACCTAAAAAAAGCAATGTAGACTTCCAAGACAGTTTTAATGTAAAAGGGTTTCTAATTAAAATTTGAATTACCATTCAGGTCAATCAGTTACATCTGTACATTCACAGGAGCACTTTCAACTGAAATGACAAACGGTCCGAAACACAGCTCGAAAAACAGATGCAAGATTGACGATGTCCTCGAAACCTTTATAAAACTATATTGTAATTCTTGCAAGATCACAATCAGTTCTTCAGAACTCGCGCTTTCTTTAATGTCATTGAGTTTAGGAAAGTGAATTGTCTTTCTCAGAATGTGTCCTTTCTACAACGCAATTTTCTTTTAAAATGGATCCCCATCAAATCAGAAAGAAGTTACATTGCAATGTCTTACTATGGGCAGTGTGCAGTCAAGCCCCTTAAAATGCGAAGTCTGCAGTCCATTGGTTCAAATGGCTCTGAGCACTATGGGACTCAACTGCTGAGGTCATTAGTCCCCTAGATCTTAGAACTAGTTAAACCTAACTAACCTAAGGACATCACAAACATCCATGCCCGAGGCAGGATTCGAACCTGCGACCGTAGCGGTCTTGCGGTTCCAGACTGCAGCGCCTTTAACCGCACGGCCACTTCGGCCGGCTGCAGTCCATTCTGGATTCTCTAATTTTCGTCCCTGCACTCCTTTTTCCTTCATAAATAATGAGATTTAAATCGAAAAATAGTCCTAGGCATGTCCCTTGACTTCGCCAATGTACTTCGCAATAATATGTGAAGTCTCCATACTCTTAGTTCACTTCCGTTGACAACCAGCGCAACTGAAAATGGAAGAATGGGTGCTACTTCAGAAATTTTACTTTTTGTACCACCAAGTTCTGCAAATGCTCCATAGTTGCAGATTCAGCACAAAGTTCTCCTTGATGTACAGAAAAATGAATCCCATCTGTTGATCTTTGTAATTTTTTGCTCTTTTATTGTCATCTAAAACTTTAAATCCTTCTGCATCGTAGGATAACGCCGTTTCGTAGCAAATGAGCAGTACTCGTCGCTTATGCGAACTGAGAATTCTCGTCCCTCTCTTCTGCCATTCCCATTCATTTTAAAGGATTTTGCCATAGATCGCTAGACTGTCTCTGTTTTTGCAAACAGCCACTGAATTTGTGAACGTCCTTCATGCCACGAACAAATAGTGAAGAGTAAACAGCGTTGACACTACTATTCTGCCGAACTCAGAGAGTTGTGTCGACCGCAAAGTGCCACACTGCATTATCGTAACGAGCGAACCAGAGCTCCATAATGCTAAATGAGACGTCACGCTGTTCCGAGTACTTCCGAGGCCGACCGATGAAAGCCGAGTAACAGGCCGGGCTTCGGCCCTCACGTGGTCAAACGCAAACTTCACGCGTGAAGTATGGCACACCGTAGTCGGCTCTGCCTTTTATATAATGTTTTAACGTGATAATAATTTGTTTACATTAGTGCTTAGTACATGCCTTTGATATTACTTCAAAGAAAATATAGCTCAGAAAGACACAGTATTTTTAAAGCATACCTCTGTTAATTTGAGAAGTACATGTATCATGTAATTGTTCAAAATGTACAACGGCAACACACTCTCACAACTTCAACTAGGTCATAATTTACACAATATAAATTCGAAGTGTGCTCTCACCATTATGAGTATTTCACTTGCCACTAAGCTAGTAAACCCACAACTGCAATATATAGCCCTGTGTGCATGTAAATAAGAGAAATACATCTTCTTTCAGTCGTTTCTACATACGTTCAGAAAGTTGTTCAAAAGGTCAGGTTTTCTGTTATTTTTACGTTATGGAGGGCCTTCCACCTCCGTCTTAGCTTACTCAACTTCCTGTGGTTTGCCGGTTCTATCTGTGGATTCGTGGACTGTGATGGATTTCTTCTTGAGAGCAGGTATGATCAACCTGCGTGGATTGTACTCTGCAGGGAGTCAGGTCGCAAACTGATCCACATCGCAAGTCGTCAGACAAGCAACTGAACAGTGCCTTGTGTTGAACATAATTTGTAATTTCTAGAATTCGTTGCCGTTGTCGACAATCTTACATCTCATGCTACTCTCATCTCCGAAAGTTAGTTAAGAACTTTGGAAACTGACGTATGTAACGATGAAAATCTTTTTTTTTGTTGGGGAAAGAGGGGGAAGGGAAGAGGTTGTGCACCATCCTTTTGGGTCCCTGTCTGGTTGATAAGCAAAGTTTGTCATTTCATGTGTTTCATACCACCATAAAAACCAAGCTCTTTTTTGGTAGTTTATGAGAAATATTGACTTTGGGACTGGATTTATGGTTAACTCTGGTTGACCACTCACCCTCTTGATCCGAAACTGTTAGGAGTTAAAAGTGTTCCAGCTTTTTCCTAAACTCATTACAGCTGATTTTTATAAGCTTAAACCTCCTCCAATGTCCTGCTCATAAGCATTATTGATTTCCAACAGCACATCCAAGTAGTGTTGGTTGTTTATTGAAACACTTACATCATACACATAATCGTGTATAACGGTTCTCAGACCTCTAAAAAGTAAATCCAGCAGCTTGAAATGTAGCTCCGACCTACTAATCATTATTTATCGTGTAACTAATTCGCCATTGTTGTAGGTGCTTTTTGCTCCGGTGCAATTGCGAAATGTGATTCGCATCGCGTGCATAGTTGCGAGTACGTCTCATTTATTACATTAACCTTTTTCTTATTGGCTTTCGCCTCGGTATCTTTGGTCTACGTTTGTTTGATGATTTTTTCGACGTTTCGTCAGCACGAGTGACTGGACAGTCAAACATTCACCAGCCATTGCTGGTTGCTGATTAAAGAAACGTAGGCTGAGGATCGCGAGACGCAATCCAACAGGAACTACGTAAATAAGTGGCCATGAAAGCCTCAACAGATTCGCTACTTACTTTACATATTATGTCGCAGGTACTCAACAGATAAAGCACACACTTTCCTTATACGTGCTTCACTCGATGGCATCCCGCCAACTATATCTCTGACAATGAGCCTTATACCACATCAAAGAAACTGTCGTTGCGGCCAGTGCCGCGAGATATTTTAGAGATTTTCGGTAATCAGTACATTACAACCACTTCTTATAACATCAGTTACAACTGATTTGATTGCATAGAAACTATATAAAATTTTCCTTATGAAAAATTATTTGATATTTCTCCCTAAAATGAATACCAGTAACATTATAATCTTTTGCGAAATTATTGTATTTCTTACATGAAAACATAGTTTTCTGTTTTACTCTCTATGTGTACCATGATACACTCCTGGAAATGGAAAAAAGAACACATTGACACCGGTGTGTCAGACCCACCATACTTGCTCCGGACACTGCGAGAGGGCTGTACAAGCAATGATCACACGCACGGCACAGCGGACACACCAGGAACCGCGGTGTTGGCCGTCGAATGGCGCTAGCTGCGCAGCATTTGTGCACCGCCGCCGTCAGTGTCAGCCAGTTTGCCGTGGCATACGGAGCTCCATCGCAGTCTTTAACACTGGTAGCGTGCCGCGACAGCGTGGACGTGAACCGTATGTGCAGTTGACGGACTTTGAGCGAGGGCGTATAGTGGGCATGCGGGAGGCCGGGTGGACGTACCGCCGAATTGCTCAACACGTGGGGCGTGAGGTCTCCACAGTACATCGATGTTGTCGCCAGTGGTCGGCGGAAGGTGCACGTGCCCGTCGACCAGGGACCGGACCGCAGCGACGCACGGATGCACGCCAAGACCGTAGGATCCTACGCAGTGCCCGTAGGGGACCGCACCGCCACTTCCCAGCAAATTAGGGACACTGTTGCTCCTGGGGTATCGGCGAGGACCATTCGCAACCGTCTCCATGAAGCTGGGCTAAGGTCCCGCACACCGTTAGGCCGTCTTCCGCTCACGCCCCAACATCGTGCAGCCCGCCTCCAGTGCTGTCGCGACAGGCGTGAATGGAGGGACGAATGGAGACGTGTCGTCTTCAGCGATGAGAGTCGCTTCTGCCTTGGTGCCAATGATGATCGTATGCGTGTTTGGCGCCGTGCAGGTGAGCGCCACAATCAGGACTGCATACGACCGAGGCACACAGGGCCAACACCCGGCATCATGGTGTGGGGAGCGATCTCCTACACTGGCCGTACACCACTGGTGATCGTCGAGGGGACACTGAATAGTGCACGGTACATCCAAACCGTCATCGAACCCATCGTTCTACCATTCCTAGACCGGCAAGGGAACTTGCTGTTCCAACAGGACAATGCATGTCCGCATGTATCCCGTGCCACCCAACGTGCTCTAGAAGGTGTAAGTCAACTACCCTGGCCAGCAAGATCTCCGGATCTGTCCCCCATTGAGCATGTTTGGGACTGGATGAAGCGTCGTCTCACGCGGTCTGCACGTCCAGCACGAACGCTGGTCCAACTGAGGCGCCAGGTGGAAATGGCATGGCAAGCCGTTCCACAGGACTACATCCAGCATCTCTACGATCGTCTCCATGGGAGAATAGCAGCCTGCATTGCTGCGAAAGGTGGATATACACTGTACTAGTGCCGACATTGTGCATGCTCTGTTGCTTGTGTCTATGTGCCTGTGGTTCTGTCAGTGTGATCATGTGATGTATCTGACCCCAGGAATGTGTCAATAAAGTTTCCCCTTCCTGGGACAATGAATTCACGGTGTTCTTATTTCAATTTCCAGGAGTGTACATTTTCCTCTTTTAAAGCTCTTCAACACTCACCCCTACGTTTGCATTAGTTTTATTATTACTATCAGTCTTGTGAAATTTTGGTTTTCTTCTAGCACTTTCCATTTTGTAAGGAAATTGAAAATTTATGTTGCTTAGACAATAAAGTACCCGCTACCTGTGTATTTTTATCTTACTCTGTGTCACGCTACTGGGACCATACCCTATTGGCAGTAGCTGATTAGGAAAAGGGATAGACATACAACCAAGATTCCGACAATTTATTTTTAGAAAACAGTTAAGCTTTTCTTTATTCTTTTCAAAGACATCAACTCCTGCAGAATTTACCATAGCAATCTGACCGCTTCCAGCTATATAGTACGAGGGCAGTTCAGTAAGTAATGCAACACATTTTTTTTCTGAAACAGGGGTTGTTTTATTCAGCATTGAAATACACCAGGTTATTCCCCAATCTTTTAGCTACACAACACTATTTTTCAACGTAATCTCCATTCAATGCTACGGCCTTACGCCACCTTGAAATGAGGGCCTGTATGCCTGCACGGTACCATTCCACTGGTCGATGTCGGAGCCAACGTCGTACTGCATCAATAATTTCTTCATCATCCGCGTAGTGCCTCCCACGGATTGCGTCCTTCACTGGGCCAAACATATGGAAATCCGACGGTGCGAGATCGGGGCTGTAGGGTGCATGAGGAAGAACAGTCCACTGAAGTTTTGTGAGCTCCTCTCGGGTGCGAAGACTTGTGTGAGGTCTTGTGTTGTCATGAAGAAGGAGAAGTTCGTTCAGATTTTTGTGCCTACGAACACGCTGAAGTCGTTTCTTCAATTTCTGAAGAGTAGCACAATACACTTCAGAGTTGATCGTTTGACCATGGGGAAGGACATCGAACAGAATAACCCCTTCAGCATCCCAGAAGACTGTAACCATGACTTTACCGGCTGAGGGTATGGCTTTAAACTTTTTCTTGGTAGGGGAGTGGGTGTGGCGCCACTCCATTGATTGCCGTTTTGTTTCAGGTTCGAAGTGATGAACCCATGTTTCATCGCCTGTAACAATCTTTGACAAGAAATTGTCACCCTCAGCCACATGACGAGCAAGCAATTCCGTTACACAACGAGGGACCCAGCGGGAACAACCCTTTGAATATCCCAACTGGTGAACAATTGTGACAGCACTACCAACAGAGATGTCAAGTTGAGCACTGAGTTGTTTGATGGTGATCCGTCGATCATCTCGAACGAGTGTGTTCGCACGCTCCGCCATTGCAGGAGTCACAGCTGTGCACGGCCGGCCCGCACGCGGGAGATCAGACAGTCTTGCTTGACCTTGCGGCGATGATGACACACGCTTTGCCCAACGACTCACCGTGCTTTTGTCCACTGCCAGATCACCGTAGGCATTCTGCAAGCGCCTATGAATATCTGAGATGCCCTGGTTTTCCGCCAAAAGAAACTCGATCACTGCCTGTTGTTTGCAACGCACATCCGTTACAGACGCCATTTTAACAGCTCCGTACAGCGCTGCCACCTGTCGGAAGTCAATGAAACTATACGAGACGAAGCGGGAATGTTTGAAAATATTCCACAAGAAATTTCCGGTTTTTTCAACCAAAATTGGCCGAGAAAAAAAAGTGTTGCATTACTTATTGAACTGCCCTCGTACATTACTATATCTTACTATTATCACAAATTAACAAGAATTAATTTTTAAAAAAGAGAAGGAACTCTGCTGAAATTTATTCTGTTAAGTTAACAAATGAGATCTTTATAATCAGTAGTTTACCAGAAATTACTTTTAAAAAATGGGTACAACGTAAGTAAACCATTGTCAAGCAATATAATCATGATATTTATGTTGACCAATGCCTTTAAATCACCTTTAATTAAAACTCGAGCCCTCCAAAGGGAATGAAAAATCGCTGCATTGGCCACTGCGTTAGCCACATCAGCAACAAATCCGTAGTAGTTCCCTCTCACTGAAATTAATCAGAATTCGCTTCGGAAGCTTTACAGGTCGGTGTTTATTACTTTCGGTTATCCACACCTATAAGAAGTCGGGCCCTTGGCCATGCCCCTTATGCACATGAACAATATTGTTTACTTACGTAAGTGCGGAGCGTTCGCTGAAACATACCTACTTCAGGAACAATTCAAAAGATTGGCTTAAACACGCCCACAACACAGTTTCGTGTCCAGTACTCTCAAAGAAGACATCAGACTCCACTAATTACTCTTCAATTTGAAAGCAAATCCCGGAAGATAGTAGAGAAATAATCACACATCATTGATAATTATTCTAGTATGATAAGGTGCCATCCATACAGGAAGAATTCGCAACTTGCACTGCCGTACATACGCCCCATTAAATGCCATCAGTGCTTAACATACAGAACATACCATGAACATACGGAGTCATGTTGAGTCCACTCCACTATAACATGAATTGGTCTGGAGCAAACCAGTGATATGGAAATCCATCCCGGGTAGACCAATCGCACACGACAGAAAAATCATTAGAATAGAGAGATAAAGGCATGTGCAGCCACTATGCTGAGAACAAGACATACACTTTGTTGAGCTGTTCCGGCGTCGTGATCGGCCACACCTTGATGGAGCTGTGAGGCATATCAATGTGGGGTTTTGGATGGCTCTGAGGGCAGCCGTCTTTGCTTATGTTTCTCTGGTGCCCGTCTGGACTATCAACAGATGGGATTTCACTAGGCATGGCCTACACCTAAACAGGACTGGGAAGAGAAGATTGGTACAGCTGATTCATGAAGGTATAGGGGGTGGATCTCGGGCCACACACGGTCAAATACCTGTTGTCATCGGTAGGAAAAGTAAGTCTTTTTTTAGGATAATCCAGGCAACAGGTTCCTCTGCCTAAAGAATATCTCCAGCACTTTAAAAAACACTGAAACAATCACAGATTTAAAGGTCAACATAATTCTGTGTGGGGGCATTAACATCAACACTAATATCATAAATCAATCCAGCAGCACCTTCATGAACATCCTTCGAAGTTTTGGCATGTCCCTAATGGTCAATAGTACAACAAGGGTTACTACAATGACTGCATCAGTAATTGACCATCTGGCCACAAATATGGACAGGAAAAAATGTGATGTAGCTGTAAAAGATCTCGGACTATCAGACCATCTCTGTCAAATAACAACAGTAAAATCAGGCTTCGAATCATTCCCTGAACTACAAGCCTACAAACGACATCTATCAGAAATCAAAATAAAAGATTTTTCAAGGGAACTAGCAAAACAAAGCTGGGATGAGGTGTTTAAGTAAACCAATGTGAATACAAAATTCTCTAATTTCTCCACATTATTTAAATAGAACTTTGAAAATGCATTTCCAAAAGTATGCATGACTGTATCAACATCTCACAAAAACAGATGAATAGCAGCAGCTATTAAGAAGTCCTCCCAAACACTTAAATACCACAGTTCCCTGAACAAGAGTCGCAATGATCCAGAATTCTTAAATTTCTATCATAGATACAAAAAGATCTATAGGAAGGTACTGACTGCTGCAAAAAAGTCATTTAATGACAAAATAATATACAATGCAAAGAATAAAAGCAAAGCAGTCTGGGATGTTATAAAAAAGGAAACGGGGAGAGGCAAAGAAATGCAGAATAATATACTGCTAAGGGAGTAGGATAAGGTAATAAATGCTCGAACAGTCCACGGGTGTACTGCCGGTTCATAGTGTCCAACGGGCACAATATTTCGGCGATCAGACATGTCGCCATCGTCAGGTGCGCTGACGAATTGAGCTCCTGAGGGCGGGCGGCCGTCCTAAATCACCTTCCCCCGTGATTTCAGATAAACAGTGTTCTGCGATTGCCGACTTGTTGGGGTACATAAGTCGAGTCTGCCTCTGATGTTCTCGGCAACGATCTTCGATGGTGCGCACTGTCTGTCCAATGTAAGTCTTCCCACACTCACAGGGAATCTGGTATTTGCCGGCCTCCCGCAAACCGAGATCGTCTTTGACACTTCCCAATAATGCTCGTGTTTTATTGGGTGGGCAAAAGACAGTTCCTACTCGGTGTTTCCTCAATATCACGAAATGGACTACCAACATACCAGGGTCTTGGCACAGACATCTAAACACCGGGACAGCGTCGTTAGAGAGGCTATCGAAATTCGTAACAGGGACGGACTCATCAACAGAGATTGCGGCTATAGCCTCAGCAAGGCATGGGAACCAGCACTGAGTCTAATTAAGAAGAGGCTCAGCAAAGAAAACGAACGAGCGACTAGGGCGGACGAGGCAGTTCCGCCGACGCGCGGCCGCGGGCACGGACCGCGGAGAGAACGCCTCAAGGGGAAAGGGGATTTAGGACGGCCGCCCGCCTTCAGGAGCTCAGTTCGTCAGCGCACCTGACGCTGGCGACACGTGTGATCGCCGAAATATTGTGCCCGTTGGACACTATGGACCGGCAGTTCACCCGTGGACTGTTCGAGCAAGAAATACGCCGGGAGAAGTTGAAAATCACAAGATAATAAATGATCCACAACATTTAGCAAAATATGTAAATGAGCATTTTTCGACTATTTCAGAGAAGTTACAGCAAAAATCGCCCAAAACAACTATAACACCTGTAAATAATGTTGCACTAAATACAATCACGTTACTTCCAACCACAGAGAATGAAGTCAAAAAATGGTTCAAATGGCTCTGAGCACTATGGGACTTAACATCTGTGGTCATCAGTCCCCTAGAACTTAGAACTACTTAAACCTAACTAACCTAAGGACATCACACACATCCATGCCCGAGGCAGGATTCGAACCTGCGACCGTAGTAGTCGTGCGGTTCCGGACTGAGCGCCTGAACCGCTAGACCACCGCGGCCGGCAGAATGAAGTCAATAAAAGGTTCAAAAAAAAGAAAAAGTCAGTAGGCTTAGATGAAGTACCAATGTGTGTACTGAAACAATGCATAGGGATTATACAAGGCCCCTTAACAAATATAATGGATGGAACCTTCACATCAGACAGCTAAAACAGGCAAGAGTTGTACCTTTGTTTAAGAAAGGTAATGCAGAAGTCATAGAAAATTACCAGCCCAGTTCCCTGCTGTTAGCATTCTCAAAAATAATAGAAGCAATTATCAAAGAGTAATGAATTACCTGAATAATTACAATCTTTTAAGCGAATCACAGTTTGGTTTCCGAAGTGGCAAAACTATGGAGTCACCCATAGTAAAATTCACAAAGGTTGTACATGATGCTCTTGATAAATATGAGTATGTCACAGGCATATTTTTGGATCTTTCCAAGGCCTTTGTTGACCACAAGATTCTACTAAATAAAATAGAAGCATTAGGAATAAGAGAGGTAGCTAATGACTGGTTTCGATCATACCTAGCAGACAGGGTACAAAGAGTAATGATAACACATACTTCAGATACAACTAACATTTAGTATAACACTTATCAGAACCAAAATACATTAATATAGGGGTTACACAAGATAGTATATTAGGACCAATACTGTTCCTGATATACATCAATGACTTTGCCAGTAGTGTTACTCATGGTGAAAAAATTCTTTTCGCTGATGACAGCAATATTATAGTCACTGAGAAAACAAGAAACTCCTTGCAGAGAAAGCAAATGAACTCTCAAGAAAGTATACAGTTGGTCAATAAACAATAAAGTGACTCTGAATATAAAGAAAACTAATGCCATGAATTTCAGTTTGAAGAGGGAAAATGACAATGTTAAATTAAATGTAGATATCACCTCTATAGACTGCGTAACAAATGCAAAATTTCTAGGTATGAATATTGATTCTCAGTCGAAGTGGTACGAACACACAAAGGTACTTGCAAACAGAATGTCATCAGCATGTTATGCCCTTAGAATCCTATATCAGCGTGAAACATGCAGTGTCTTTTAGTCACATACTATTCATATGCACACTCAGTTCTTCGCTATGGCATTCTTTTTTGCGGAACAAATGCACGAAGTATGAACACAATTTTCAAACTCCAGGCAAAAGCCATAAGAATAATAACCAAAAATGGTAGTCAAGCTCATTATAAAGATCTGTTCAAAACATTGGGGATTTTGACTGCTCCATGTGAATATATCAAAAATAACATTGGCAGTTACTGCACAAACAGCTCTGTCAATGACCATGGAACAAGAGTTAGACTCAGCTTATATTTAACCAAGAAAAAATAAACATAAAACTTAAAACAAGAAATAAAACTGTACAATAAATTACCAAAAGAGATAAAAGAAATTTCAAAAATACACTTATTTAAAAAGGCAGCTAAAAACTACCTGTTATGCAATACATTTTATACATTGAAGGATTACTTAGATAACACAGAGTAGGGGTTCTGTAAAAAAAGTTATACAAATAAATAATAATAATGATTGTAAAACATCCAACATTCCACATAACACCTATGTCTTTTTCCTTCTTTTCTCCTTTTCTAGACTTCCTCCCATTTTCTAGACTTCCTCCCAAGCTGTGCATTACACAATACTAACAGCTCTTCCTCTTTGTGAGCTCAACATCTCACTCATTATGGTGGGATGCCGACACAGTTTTTCAGAATAGTAAATGGGAAGTTGTGGTACAGAAAATTGCCCATAGATCACCCGTGTGTGTCTGTGAGTGTGTTTGTGTGTGTAGTGAGTGAAGTGTTATGAAACAACATGTCTATAGTGTGTGCAGTGACTGACAGTGAGATATGATTGAACAATGTGGCATTACATTATTTATTAAGTTATTCATAAAAAAAGTATTGTATTGCAGGAGTAAGTCTAATGATTGTCTCTAACTAGATGTCTGCAAATATATGTGCATACGAATTTGCTTGTTTTAAATTGGTCTAAACTTGTAAATACTTTGACATGTCCTATATCCTTGTAAAAAGAGATCTACAGATGAATAAAGCTACTACTACAACTAATACTATTACTATTACAATTCCAGTTTCTTACTTCTGATTGTGTGTCTGCGTCTTCACTCAGAAAAAAAAGTGACCACAACATTGCAAATGTCAGAGAACGGAACCCCACTTGAATCAAGGACTTCGCAATGCACACGAAACAAAATGACTGACACATCAGCTGTCACAATACAGCAAAGCGTAACAAAAAAACCTAAGTAACACCTGAGAACTAATAGAAATTAATGTACACGCAAAATCCAGTGCCATATCTTCACACCAAAATTATCTCACTGCATTAATTATAAATACATAAAAACACATGTACACAAATAAAACCTCCAAAATACTTGACATCTATCTATGTGCAACCTTTCCTCATGAACTTTACATATCTGCGATTCACCTCAGTGTTTAACTCCAGAAATCTGTGCTGCTATCTGATATCACCTGTATGCTAGGCTAGAAAATCAGTTTCTACTAACATATTTATATAAAGATTTGGCACGACAAAAAAACTGTGCTCATAAATGGCTCCATCAGTATTTACTTCAAATATGGCTTCACTCTTAAACAGTCTACTGTAGCCATTTTAATTTTATCACTAGTAACTGGGTACACTACAACATCCTTACTATCCAAATGACTGAAAAACTATTCAGAGATACAACCCATGTCAGTCCCTGAGACAAATAATCTAATGCAACACAATTGAGAAACTCACTTATAAGAGCCTGGACCTTTTAGGGACACTCTTTCTTCAGCTTTGTGTAACAACAGCCAATAAATCATCGTCAATTTCATTAAAACTATCGAAGCATAATGTACTAATGAACACGTTGCCTGGAAGTTCTACTTCATCATCTTCACCAAATGTTTGGTTGAAAGCAGCACGAAACTCAGGATGGCTTTTGTTTAAACTGCTTGGCTTTTTGGCTACCGTAATCTTTTCAATTGCCCCCTTTGTGGTAACATCCTACTCTCTACCCTGGCCTGAGTAACGTAATTTATTAGGTGGGCTCTACACTCCTCTTTACTAAGCCAATCAGAGTGCAAATCAAAGGCAACAAATTGCTCATTTTTATCAACAGTAATGAACGTTTTGATTTCATGCTGGCTATCAGCAACGTTTAGATGGTGGGTGGCCAACCAACCAGACCGCGACTGGTTTCAGTCCAGCCCACAAAAGAAAGTCTGGAGCGAAAGAGTGAGGCACACGCATTGTAGTTATTTAGTGTTACAGAAACAGCTCATGCCTATACGATCAGGCATCATGAGCATTTTTGGACAAATATTTCAAAAATGCTTGCTAAATTTTTTGTGAATATTAACACAATAAATTTCGAACACTCAATTGAGCTGCCTGTAACCAAAAATCGTTAGGTTATTCTTATGGGTTATTTTCCTATGTTAAAAATACTTTTCAGGTTATTGTTATTTCGAATGACTGTAGCATTCAGATAGCATTTTCAGTTGATATTCTTGCAAAATACATGTTGTTTTTATGTGACAGAATCTTAAAAAACTTGAAATTTCAGGATTTGGTCACGTGATCGAAAAGGCTTTGTTATTGGTTGACGTCCTGGTGCCTTCACAGCCTAGGAGGAAGACGAAGCTATACGTGTGTTACAGGAGTGTTACACGAAGTTACTCGTGTTTTTCCGCACTTTTTCTGCAGAAGGTTTTGTTATTTAGTGATGAAAAAGGCATTTACTATTTTAAGCAACAATGGAAAGGAATTTTGTGAAGGCTGATAGAGGAAACCACCTCAAAGTTGACGCGTTTACGGTCTCTTCATTCTTCAACATCAACCCAGATTTTTATGTTCCGGAAATAAGAAACGTGAAAACTGCATTGCATTGCGACTGGACGGCAGTACAGTGGCCCGGTAATAAGTTGCAGAATTGTCTCAAAGCTGGGGGAACCTGGGACCAAACAGAAAGGGTTTTTCAGGACAATTTGTGAAAGCCCGCACAATAAAACATAGCGGAAACTTTTTCCACCATAAGATAATTCCGATTTTTAATTGCTGTGGTTACTCAGGTCGGTTAAGAACACTCGTGAGGAACTTCAGGACATCACCGTGTTTGCGTTCAATAGCCTTACACATTTCTGTTTTTCCTTTCTGCTAGGTCATTAATTTGAACCAGCGGTAAATAATATATATATAAAATATCATCTGACGCAGCGAAACCTTAAATTATCTGCTGTTCTACTGCATACTTAACTGCTGCTGAAGCTCTATGATTTAAGCAGGACCAACTCTCATTTTATCGTATTACCCTGGTCTTATTACGTTTACTTTTGGGTTCCAATCAATGTTCAGTTTTTCTCTTTGTCAAAATCGAAGAGTATTACAGCAGCCTCATTGGAGAGAGTTGGTAATGGCTAATTATTGTCTTCAACGACTTGTTTGGGAAGCATAAAGTGGTCGGAAATAGTTAATGGTTTCTCACATTCTTCAGCATAAGCGGTATATCAGGCACGAAATATAGTTTCTTACCACCATCCTCGTGATTTAGATCAAATTGGTCACATGTAAAATGAAGCTAATAAATGAAAAATAGATATTAAAATGTAATAAATATACAGAATTTAAAGCTCTTAAATAATTGTATTGCTTATAAATAAACTTAAGAAAACAGTACTATTAAGCGAAGAGGACTAGAAGGAAAAAGAAAAAAAATGCTCCAAATGAAGATCGATCTCGCGAACACTGTATTAGAAATCCAGCATACTAGCTATCCCATCTGGATTTCTTCGAACGAATTGGAACCACATTTTAAGCATCTTCTCCTTCTTTGGAACACTCAAAAACAAATTTCAAGCGTTTTATAGAAATATAAGTACAGTGTGGTACTACATACCATTCGTAACCCATTTTCCGAAACTTAAATTTCAAAAAAAGAAATCACTGTCAATGATCTCTAAGACATTAGGAGCAGAGTGCTAACCAGTGACGTCACAGGCATCACATAACTCAAATGGGGCATTTAAGCGCGCTTTCAAATTACTTGACTTTCACTTCCGTTTTTTTTTTTTTAACAAAAATGTTGAAATTCATCAGGGAAAAAGGCATGTTATGTGCATAAGATGACATAACTGACCGTTCAAGCCGATTTCCAGAAAACAGTCAAATAATCAACTGCTCGTCGTGCGGAATTGTCTATTTTGTGGAGACGTATTTTGTTTTGCTATCCTTTCTCACATTAACATTAATAAATAATGCTTGTTCGTTGTGGACACATTAGAATACTGCAACTGTTGACAGTAAAGGTAATTTATGTTGAATTAGCTGCAACCATTTGCTCCTATACGCATTTATTTTTCCACGATGACATTTCACGAAGCCTGGCGTCCCATATTTAGATGTTTACATTTATTTACGTGTCGTAAACGGTTATTTTTTTTCTAACGACATTGCATAGTTGTACAAAGGAAGTTTTTAAGACAGCTACTGTGAAAACTAAGGAAAGCAGCAATGTTCACGTCGGGTAAATAAAAATAAACGTCTGAAGATGGGGTGAACAATTTAATATACTCTCAAAAAAGGAGGTTTTGAGACGTAATTTGCTGTCGTGACGTGCCAGAAAAGGGGTACCAACCATATCAGTGGGTTATATCAGAAATATTAACGTCTCGGAAGCCACAGTTTTGATGTTATGCGCTACGAGCGTCAGGTGAGGAGGCGGTCGGATGCCTTGTTTAGACTCTTAATAACTTCGAACTGACCCCAGTCTACCAATCACTGTGACTGTTGCAGTATTCAGTGCAGCACCCTGCTGTCCAGCGGATATTTCCTTAGCACACAAAAGACCTTGAATGCCTTACCTCACTTTCTGCCGCGTCACGTTTCAGTCCTTGTACGCTTGTCACAAAAACTTCCGCCGCCGGAACTGTTGCAGCCAGCTCTGTACAAAAATTCATTCTGCCTGCACAGTTTCTTGCCGATATTGTTTCTACTCTCTGACTGTTCACATTCGGTGCTGCCAAAGTGGTACGATTTCTCTCCTCATAAGTTTACCGCTAAAATAAATTACTTAAATTTGCATAGACTGATGCAGAACTTTGCCTCCATTTCCCTCTTCTAATTCTCTGATGCTGCCTCCATTTTTCCACATATCTTCATTTCTCAACACTGCCTCCATCCTAAATACTCCAGCTTCCTTAACATTGCGACTGTTATTACACCTTTTTACATGTTCACCTTCGGTCCTATTTGACAGCGAGGAAAAGTTTCGTAAAGGTCTGAAATTATGTGCAAAGTTTGTTGGAAGTCTCTAAGTGCTCTCATTCCATACACTGGATCAGTATAGTCTGGATGTAGCGTGTGTGATTGTTGGGTGAATAGCTGTTGCTATGATTGGCTGGTATCTCTGTCATCTCCCCTCTTAAGAGTCTGCATTAATACAACTGTCGGGAGATAGAAGAAATGGCCCTGGAGATGTACCGACTGTCATTGCTCCCTAGCAGACCACTCACCTGCTGACCTTCTGTCCCAAGCATCGGACTTCGTTTCTTTCAGCTGCTGTTTCGTCGAATAGTAACGAATTTTTTAAAGGGACAGCAGGGATGCTACAGACCAATGAAAATCAGTGTAATATGGCAATGCATCTATTCACGAACGGACAGATAAATGAAAGGTAGCCCTGTCGCAAGTTTCCTAATGTATCACTCACAATAAAGCAACCCCTAGATGAACAATGGACTTGATGCAGGACAAGTCAAAAAGGAAAAAAAGTTCACACAAACAGTAATGTCTTCAGTATAAGGACCAGTCCCTAGAGCAGTCGTTTCCAACCTGGGGGTGACTACCCCCTGAGGGGTAAAATGAAATTTTATAATTGGTAAAAAAAAAGAATTCGATTGTGTTATGGTTACGAAACTAAATCATTTTTTTAAAGTTCATTATTATTGTCACTGTTTCGTAAGACTGTAGTAGTAATTGCTAAGTCATCAGTCCATACCTTTTTTCCAAACACGAGTTTTAACTCGTGACACAATTTGGTTGAGGTTAAAGCTTAGGAAATGAATATATGAACATCTTCTCCTCACATAGTCAATTTTTTACACACAAACGTTTTACTTTGTGCCACGCATCTATGAAAGTAAAACTCAGACGTAAACATCACATATGCTTTAATACCTCGTCAAAATGCCTTCTCTGTGTTGTAGGTAGTCCCCGCAATAGACTACGAACTGCTTCATTATTCATTTGATAACAGATAATCAATCTAACTGACAGCACGACGCAACAGTAATTACATAATGGTTACTAAATCGATGCAGGACCTTAAAATGTTATCGTTTCGTTGTAGTTGTCAGACATAAAACTTTGGCAGCCTTACGTCTTCCAGTTTCTGCCAGTAAGGAGTCCAACAGCGAAGTAATTTACAAACAGTAAGTGTAGCGCACGTATTTTAATTAGGCTAGGGGGTGTAGAGTGTAGGCGAAGCAAGAACCGCTATGGAGAGTAGTGCTACAGAGGAATGAGTGTAACAAGTTTTTACCCTCAGTGTGGTCAGTTAGCTTTCTTTTCTGAAGAGGAGTTATAGGTAGCACTCGTGGTGTGCTGCTAAGTGTTCCATTATTCTATAAAAAAAGGTTGTTAGAAATAATCAGAATCATTAGTTCATAACGTAATAAAACACCTACAGAAATTATATTCCATCATTTTAAAAATACAAGCGTTCAAACACAATTTTTTTCATTCTAAAATTTAGTTACGCGCTGATTTTTATCACGTTGCTGCGGCGGGGGGGCGGGGGGGGGGTAGTATACTAGGCAACAACTGATTGCACTCAGCGCTAATTTCCTCAGAAAGGCTGGGAAACACTACCCTAGAGAGAGAGCGACAAATGAATTAATATGAATCGATATAACAAAAAAAGTTAGTCATGGGTGAAGAATGCTGTCATAGTGACAAGGGTCGGGCAACAGAGCTACAACAACGCTACATGTCGGTTTGCAGCGCCGGTACCTCGCGTTGCAAACATAACGACAGTACAGAAGCAACCATCGTAGTTTCAGCGTTCTTCGTAATTCTAAACATCCCGAG
Organism: Schistocerca serialis cubense; assembly: GCF_023864345.2. Lineage (NCBI taxonomy): Eukaryota > Metazoa > Arthropoda > Insecta > Orthoptera > Acrididae > Schistocerca > Schistocerca serialis. Next base: position 155,923,052 of record NC_064641.1, read on the forward strand.
CAACTTGCGGATGGTTAGCACATGTCTGTTTTCCAAGGTAATGGAAGATAACACTCGCCACAAAACGACGTTGACTGCTGCACAATGAACGTCACGACGTCGACACCTTCAGTAACTGCAACGGAATGGGCTGGAGAGCTGTTCTCCAGACTCGGTCGAAGAACTGCAGTGCACCTCTAGGGTGTACGAGAAGGTTTATGCTAAATTTATCTGCCCCTTTTCACGACTGGCGATAGGCAGGACATTCGATTGCATCTACTTAAAGTCTCATTACGTTGATTTATTACAGGGAAATGCATTTTATAAAAATTGCAGTGATCGTCTGTAAAGGGTGTGATAGTTCCAGTCTGTGAATACGTCAGAAATGCGCAGCTCGCACACTGTTCTGAATGCGGAAGGTGTGTCGTGGGCACTCAGAGCTTTGTGCTGGTTTGCACGGGTCAACTGGCCACCGACGGAAGTTTTACAGAACCTATCGGTCCTTTTCACTAAGTCAGGTTTAGCGGCCTGTGGCACGAATCGCCTCCTGAGATGGCCGAGGGGAACAGTTTTAGGTGCTTGCTTGGACACGACAATATATGGCAGAAATGTTGGAGAAAACCACGGTGAGAACAGAGACCTCGGGAAATTCAGAAGTGTTCAACAACGCTCTGATTCACCCATCGCCGGCGGACGTCAGACGGGAATTTCGGGGACAAACTAGCGAGGAAGATGCGCTCTGATTGGCCCACGACTGATGACGTTACGGAGTGGGAATCTGTAAAACGTAGCACAGACATGGTACTGGTGGAAAATAGTAACGTTTTTCCTGATTGGCGTTTGCGGACAGGTCGGCGCAAATTGCCGAGTCGGGAGCTGGAGGAAGGAAAAGGGACGCTCGGGTTTGATTGTGGATGGAAACAGGTCTCTGGTTGGAGATGTGGCGGCGCTTGGAGGTGTGCGAGTCCTGACGAGAGAGATTTCCGATTCCCCACTACGACGACGGTCCTCCGACTCACTTCCACAGCAGACTGATGAGAATATACAGCAGTATACAGGAGCTCTCAGGTGGACGATAATGTTTAGATATGACGCGTATCGTTACCACAGCTCCGCTAAATCTGATTCAAGCCTTAGCATCGTTTGATGTCGTATTCAATCGACCACTGGAGTTTCTAACTTAATCGTTGTGTTGTACTGGATTAACGATTTAATGTGCAGGTAGAATACGGTAGCCATCCTTCGATTGCTGACCTTGTGTCAGCAGTTAACTTAGTTTTTTATTGAGTATTGATCAAAATACATTGTAATTGGTTGATATAAAAAATAACCAATTTATGTTTCAATTGCATTTTTATTTGAAGGAGCACACATCCCCTTCCGGTCACTGATTTATTCAACTAATTGAATGGACAGCTATATGGTAGGATTATGGCAATTTCCCACCTTGCGATTCCGTCGCGTCATTTACAATTAACATGGAGTCTTAAGAGTAGTGTGACGCAGTCTGGATAGGTCCATTACTCTGAGTCGTTTCACAGTCTCGCACACAGCGGGACATTACACGGTTCCTGCTTTTCTGGCCCATTGCAGCGGCCGAGCTCTCGCCTTCAAGTTGGATTGCCCGAACTGGCGCGGATTCCCAGAACGCTTACGCCACCGCTTGGCTTCAGTGACGAGTCGAAATAAAGGCCAGGAAGCCAAGCTAAGCTTCGCCGTCTTGGGCGTTTTCTATATTAAGTAAAGAGGCAATACCAAAATTATCCTGTCCCTCGAACCGATGATCCTCTATGTAGACCGCGGTTGTGCAAAAGCGCCAACACGGGCGCGGGCACAGATTCAACAGTCTCCACACCACACATCTGCTGACACAGTTCATTTGATAATGGCTCACGTTCGACAAGGCGTGCCTGCTTGAAAGTTATTTCTCAGTAAGATTACATGTATTAGTCAACACATGTTTAATAATGAAAAAAAAACAGGTGTTTTTGCTTATTACTTCAAGTCGGTGTTGTATTTGTGACGATGAAATTAAGTCGACGAGAGGCTGCCCTCCCCCCCCCCCCCCCCCATCTCGCCCCCCACGGGGTTCGACACTATACAGAACGTCAGAATTTGGAAAATTGCTACTTATTGTGCTGCTTGTACCTGCTGCCACTCTTACTTTGCGGCACTGCTGTGCTCGTTATGGCTTATGAAGTGAAAAGACTATTCTTCACGTGTTTCTTCATCACTGTGTTGTACCTCAATCGAACTGCAGACAAACAACACCTTTCTTGTCGTCTACGGTATCATCTAAACAAGTGTACCTGCCTTTAGTTTTTCAAGCGAAGCGAGTGTGGTAGCCGAAGCGCCAAAGAAAGTGGTATATGCGTGCGTATTCAAATACAAAGATACGTAAACAGGCAAAATACGGCGCTGCGATCGGCAGCGACTACATAAGACAACAAGTGTCTCGCGCAATTGTTAGAGTGGTTACCGCTGCTACAGTGGCAGGTTGTCTAAGATTTAAGTGAGTTTGAACGTCGTGTTATAGTCGGCGCACGAGTGATTGGACATAGCATCTCTAAGGTAGCGATGAAGTGGGGATTTTTCCGTGTGACCATTTCATGCGTGTACTGTATCATGAATCCGGTAAAACATCAAATCTGCGACATCGCTGCGACCGGAAAAACATCCTGCAAGAACGGGACCAACGACGAGAGAAGAGAATTGTTCAACGTGACAGAAGTGCAACCGTTCCGCAAACTGCTGTGGATTTCAACGCTGAACCATCGACAAGTGTCAGCGTGCGAACCATTCAACGAAACGTCATCGATACGGGCTTTCGGAACCGAAGGCCCACTCGTCTACATTTGAAGAATCCACGACACAAAGCTTTATGCCTCGCCTGGGTTCGTCAACGCCGACGTTGGTCTGTTGATGACTGGATACATGTGCGTGGTCGGACGAGTCCCGTTTAAAATTGCATCGAGCGGATGGACGTGTACGGGTATGGAGACAACGTTATGAATCCATGGACCCTTCATGTTAGCAGGCGACTGTTCAAGTTGGTGAAGGCTCTGTAATGGTGTGGGGCGTGTGCAGTTGGAGTGATATGGAACTCCTGATACGTCTAGATACGACAATGACAGGTGACACGTACGTAAGCATCCTATATGATCACCTGCATCAATTCATGTCCATTGTGCAATCTGACGAACTTGAATATTCCAGCAGGACATTGAGACACCCCACAAGTCCATAATTGCTACAGAGCGGCTCCAGGAACACTCTTCTGAGTTTAGACAGCTGGCCATCAGACACCCCAGACATGAACATTTTGAGCATGTCTGGGATGTCTTGCAACATGCTATTCAGAAGAGATCACCACTCCCTCGTAATCTTACAGGTTTATGGACAGCCCTGCAAGATTCATGGTGACTATTCCCTCCAGCACTACTTCAGACATTAGTCGAGTCCATGCCACGTCGTGTTGCGGCACTTCCGCGTGCTCTTGGGAGACCTACACGATATTAGGCAGGTGTACCAATTTCTTTGGCTCTTCAGTGTATATACAGGGTGGTCTATTGATCGTGACCGGGCCATATATCTCACGAAATAGGCGTCAAACGAAAAAAACTACAAATAACGAAACTTGTCTAGCTTGAAGGGGGAAACCAGATGGCGCTATGGTTGGCCAGCAAGATGGCGCTTCCATAGGCCAAACGAATATCAACTGCGTGTTTTTTAAAATAGGACCCCCCATTTTTATTACATATTCGTGTAGTACGTAAAGAAATATGAATGTTTCAGTTGGACTACTTTTTTCGCTTAATGATGGATGGCGCTGTAATAGTCACAAACAAATGACTCACAGTTTTAGACGAACAGTTGGTAACAGGTAGATTTTGTAAATTAAAATACAGAACGTAAGTACGTTTGAACATTTTATTTCGGTTGTTCCAGTGTGATACATGTAACTTTGTGAACTTGTCATTTCTGAGAACGCATGCTCTTACAGCGTGATTACCTGTAAATACCACATTAATGTAATAAATGCTCAAAATGATGTCCTCAACCTCATTGCATTTGGCAATACGTGTAACGACATTCCTCTCAACAGCGAGTAGTTCGCTTTCCGTAATATTTGCACATTCATTGACAATGCGCTGACGCATGTTGTCAGGCGTTGTCGGTGGATCACGATAGCAAATATCCTTCAACCTTCCCCACACAAAGAAATCCGGGGACGTGCTTCGATGATCAATCCACCTGTCATGAAATATGCTATTCGATACCGCTTCACCCGCTCGCGAGCTATGTGCCGGACATCCATCATGTTGGAACTACATCGCCATTCTGTCATGCAGTGAAACATCTTGTTGTAACATCGGTAGAACATTACGTAGGAAATGAGCACGCATTGCACCATTTAGGTTGCCATTGATAAAATTGGGGCCAATTATCCTTCCTCCCATAATCCGCACCCTACATTAACCCGCCAAGCTCACTGATGTTCCACTTGTCGCAGCCATCTTGGATTTTCCGTTGCCCAATAGTGCATATTATGCCGGTTTACGTTACCGCTGTTGGTGAATGACGCATCGTCGCTAAATAGAACGAGTGCAAAAAATCTGTCATCGTCCCGTAATTTCTCTTCTGCCCAGTTGCAGAACTGTACACGACGTTCAAAGTCGTCGCCACGCAATTCCTGATGCATAGAAATATGGTACGGGTGCAATCGATGTTGATGTAGCATTCTCAATACTGACGTTTTTGTGATTCCAGATTCTCGCGCAATTTGTCTGCTACTGGTGTGCGGATTAGTCGCGACAGCAGCTAAAACACCTTCTTGGGCATCATCGTTTGTTGCAGGTCGTGGTTGACGTTTCACATGTGGCTGAACACTTCCTGTTTCCTTAAATAACGTAACTAACCGGCGAACGGTCCGGACACTTGGGTGATTTCGCCCAGGATACCGAGCAGCATACATAGCACACGCCCGTTAGGCATTTTGATCATAATAGCCATACGTCAACATGATATCGACCTTTTCCGTAATTGATAAACGGTCCATTTTAAAAAGGGTAATGTATCACGAAGCAAATACCGTTCGCACTGGCGGAATGTTACGTGATACCACGTACTTACTCGTTTGTGACTATTACAGCGCCATATATCACAAAGCGAAAAAAGTGGTCCAACTAAACCATTCATATTTCTTTACGTACTACACGAATATGTAATAAAAATGGGGGTTTATAGCGTCCCCAGTGAAATAATAGGAAAAGACTTAAAAACAGCATTTATAAAGAACAGACATTTAAAAATTGAATGATATATATTTTTCTCATGTATCTGTAGTATAATAATTTCTCTGTGTAAGTTTCGAGGGCAAAGAAATAGATCAAAATGATCTAAAGAGACGACAAGATACGCTCTTGTGTTAATTCTTTAGTCGTTTTCTTCTCTTGTCTTGGTTGCGTGTAGACGGACATCCTGCGAGTGCTGGCAAATGCAAGCATATTTGTACTAATTATGCAGATAATATATTGATTTAATATTATTGTTCACTTTTAATTTGTAAGAGGTGATCCCGATTTCATGTCCGCCTTCCTTGAATTAATCTGCATTCGAGTAATTTACAGTGCAACAATCGCGGCGGCCGATGCAGCCAACGACGCCATTACGTTGCGATATTAACTTAAAAAATTTAGCGGAAGCGAAAAACTCGCCCGCTGTTAACATAATATACATTTTTCTTCACAGCTGCCCGACGCTGCAGAAAATGCGTAGCTTTAAGATTCTTATTTTCAGTACAACAGCCGAGAGCCAGAGCCAGGACTCCGACTACAATGCAATGGTTAACGGAGGTAATAAAAAATACTCTCGCGCGTGTGTGGGTCGCAATTGTAATTAATAACTAAAGATTTTTTGCTTTAAAGTGAGCTGACTAGCCGAGGAAATTAATATGAAAAGTTTATTCCATTGTTGAACTTAAATGCTCATTTTTTAAGATTCAGCGAGTCTAACGTTCATTAACGTAACAAATAATTTATACTGAAGATTAATATTGTTAAAAAACGAGAACTTCGCAAAAGCGTTTAATTGAAAATCAAAATTGAATGAAATATCATTTTGATTACGGCCCACCACGTAAGTCGGCAACAATCAACATTACCAATAAATAATATATTAAATTACGACGGCCGACGGACGCGAGATTGGCGCCGCAACTCTAGGGCCCGATCAAAGAAAATGCGAGATTTATTAATATGATACTTACTATTGTAATGAATTTGATTATGCTTGTGCCTAATTGCTGTAAAATATTAATACCTATATGAGTTCTTTTACATGTACAACAACAAAACCACACCCTGAGGAGATCTGGATAAGAAAAAGTGTAGAAAAGAAAAAGGATTACATGAAAGAAAAATAACAATGTAAGGCCTATTGTGCAAGCGTCCTGTATAGCTCTGTGCGGAATATCGAGCCCATGTGCACATGAGATACCTTCGGTGAAAAAATAGTAAGTTAAATGCAAATTAAATTGTGTGCATTTGTGTGTTCATGTGTTTATTTTTGGAGGGGATAGTTATTCGTGTATGTATCAGTGTTAAAGATTTATCAGTGGCTTAAAGTGAATTTATTATGGGTAAGATAGGACAACGTAAAGCATGCGTATCCGACGAACAAAACTCTGTTTAAATGGAAAGTGAGGATCATTAGGAAAACGTAAACGAATCCCAAGCCACCGCCTCGGATAACATAATTCCCGGAGCGGGGGGCGAGAATCTGTGGACGGTGAATGACGCTCCACAGCATATTGGGAATAGAATAACAACTCCACTGCCTGGGCAGGGGGGCAAATCGAGTGCTAGATTAAGCGGGGCACCAGTGTGCTCACCGATTGCAGACCCATTTGCAGAATTTGTGGGCAGGTTAGAAGAAAGAGATAGGTAGAGAGATCAGAAGTTTGCTCAGATGCTCTATGAGCAAGAGCAAGAAAGAGAACAGAAAGAAAGGGAAAAAGAAAGGATGTCAGAACAGAGGGAACTGGCTCGAATGTTACATGAGCAGGAGAAAAAATTAACGCAAAAGCTCCATGAGCTTGAGCAGAAAGATACAGAGCGAGACCAAAGATTAGAAACGAAACTAAACAGTATCCAAAGCGAACTTGCCGAGACGCGAGACGCTTGGAAAGAAATAGCTGATCTTGTTCAAAGTCTAGCCGGCGAGATGCAAAAACAACAGATATCGCAGGCCAGGCTAGAAGACAATGTCCAGACTAACCAGCCGCGTGGATAATGTGGAGATAGATGCACGGAAAAGTATTGATACATATTTGGAAGTGCAAGCTCAAAAAGTCGAAAAAGAATTTAATGATTGGCTAGAAGTAAAGGATCGCGAGATGTCTGCAAAGATTGCAAGCGATGTAAAAACAGCTGTAGAACAAGTGACTGCGGCCGCGAGTGTAAATATTGACGCTAGCGCTCCGCACTACACGCCGAATTAACACAGATCAAATCCCGTGAGACAGCGGAGTTGCCGAATTGGCAACAGGAGGTCGCGCGGAGTCTGTCTGCGTTGGAAAGCAATGTAAACAGTGGCGGACAGGTAATGAATCCGACTACGTGTGCTGATTACTATAATAACGCTGACGGTATGCAGAGTGCGAGTGCGCAGCCGCATCCTAATGGGAATTACGGGCACAAACAATATGCGATACCGTGCAGCGCACATCACGAAGTAATGAATGCCACAGAAAGTAGCAATCAGATGCGCAAAAAGGAGGACAATGTGATGAAACACAGGACATTCCAACCCTCCAATAGCGAAAAATGAAATGTCCACCCTGTGATATTCATTAAGAGCTTCAGCAATGTTTCCCAGGACGTGGACGGAAAGACAATGAATACAGTTCGTGGTCTCCTTTATTCAAGGTAAAGCGGCACTGTGGGCCACCGACGTGTCCGAAAAATGTCTAACGATGCAACAGTTTGAAGGAGCATTCTTGCAAAGATTCTGGTCGGAAAGCGTCCAAGAAAGACTACGCAAGGAGTTGTGCAGTCCAGAAATGTACAATCCAAAGGTGGGAACGTTACGCAAATATTTTGAAAAGTATATAAACAAAATCAGGTACTGGGACGAGCCAATGTCCGATCGTGACATAATCAGATTAATAAAAATGAAGTTGCCCAGTGAAATTAAAAGATATTTCATCAATGTGCGGGAATATGATACAGAACAATTCATGGGAATAGTGGATTCTATTGACTTATTGATCGAAGACATGAAAACCGAAAACAAGTGGAACCATGCAGGCTGTAATCAACAAAAAGCTGATTACAATGGCAGCCACAGTAACGGCAGTAACTTAGTACCAAATGGTAACGGGAATAGGGAAGAGCACCGGTAACAGAATCGAGGCACAAACAATGGCAATGGTTATAACGGCAACGGTTATAATCGTCAAAATCGGAAGAGACGTCATGATGGACGCGTGACTAGTGCATATAATGGTAACGGCAATCCGCAATGGCGGAACAGTCGAAACCAGTGGCGTGGTTATAATGAACCGACATCGTTGTGGCAACAAAACACAGTGCCACAATGGAACACCAATCCAGGTCCATCACAGAACGTATCAGGAAGTTACAACCGACCACCGCGAAACCAGAGCCATGCACAATATCAAAATACACCATCGGGGAGGCAGGGCAGCCAACCCAACAGTAGCAACAATAACAACCAGAACCACAATGTGAGATTAGTGGAAGTGACAGACAACTGTCAACCCACTAATGCTCATCCGTTAAACTAAAGACAGCCACAATACGCTCTCCGTTGTTGGCTGCAGGATAGTGTAGTGAGGGCACATTCACGGATTACAGCCGTAAACTCTGTTTGCTGAGATACAATGAGGGAATAAAAATAGAAAAGGAAGTTGTAGACACACCGCAGAAATGTAACCGAACCGACAAAAGTGTTGTGCAGGCTATATTGCAACCAGATATGTACGGAGCACCAATACAGATAATAGTCGATACCGGTGCGTCAACCAGTGTCATGAATGCAAATCTTTACAAGTACTTGAGTCAAAATAATAGAATACCAGTATTTCCAGTGAAGAATTGTCGTGTAACAGGTGCAATAGGTGCACAATCTCATATCATAAAGTACCAGGTGCAAGTCGAGTTTACGGTAGGAAATGAAGCAATGAAAAGCTCTTTCCTAGTAGTTAAGGCGTTAGGTGTTGCTTGCATCCTGAGGATGGAATTTTTACGCCAGACGGACGCAAAAATCGACCTCTTGTGGGGGTAAGTAACCCTTATGAATGAGGGTACACGTGTAATTTTGCCATTGTTGAGGACACGGGAAGTGCACGGTAAATATTGCCGGAGCTTTCAGTCTAGATTCGAAGGAATACAGGTAATGAATTTATATTCTGACTTAAGTACGAGCCCGCATCTCGTGGTCGTGCGGTAGCGTTCTCGCTTCCCACGCCCGGGTTCCCGGGTTCGATTCCCGGCGGGGTCAGGGATTTTCTCTGCCTCGTGATGGCTGGGTGTTATGTGATGTCCGTAGGTTAGTTAGGTTTAAGTAGTTATAAGTTCTAGGGGACTGATGACCATAGAAGTTAAGTCCCATAGTGCTCAGAGCCATTTTTTGAACTTAAGTACGAGACAAGCATATTATAAAGAGTTTATTACTGAAGACAGAGAGGAAAAAAGGAAATTGATATCCATGAAAGTCAAGGAGTCAGAACATTTGACTGAAACACAACAAAACGAATTGACTCAGCTACTTACAGATTATGAGAATGTGTTTTCGGAAAAACCCGGTGTTATCGAGGGCTACACCTATAACATCGAAGTGGTACCTCACGATACTTTGTCACGCAAACTACACCATCCCGTAGACTTAAAGAAGTTAGCGCAGTAGAGCTACTTTTACATATGTGAGTAGTAGGTTAAGTTTATAGTGTATTTTTTTGTGTGTAAATGTTCAGATTTTAGTGTAACAGGTAAAGACAATGAGGCGCCCAAGATTAGTGAGAATTCAATTTTGTAGATGTTAAGGAATATCAGTAATTTGAAAGCAATTGCATTTTGAAAGAAAAGTGAACGTAGGTTTAAGAATATTTTACAAATTTCATTTTTAAAAAATACTTTAAAAATATTTTCAAAAAATTCAACAGCATGTAATGATGGAAGAATTTTTCATTAGTGCGTCATGAATATTTTTGAACTGTAGTAGTAGAGAAACTTATGAAATTCAATATTATAGTGTATATGTTATTCCATGTATTTATGTCTATACCGATCCTGAAATATGCTCAATCATAATTTACCATACAACATGACTGCAGGGTGTACATCACCCAAGGTACCTCATGTGTTGTGGACAAGGAACAAAGCAAATCAGTAAACGCGACTAACGCGAAGCACTGTTAAAATATAATGCCATCTGCTAAGGCAGAGATTTGCACGAATTTATCATGTAAACAAAAGTCACAAATCTAACACTAATCTAGGAACTTGCAGGCTAGGCCTAGATTACAAAATGTGTAAAATAATTCGAGAGGCAAAGTTTTGTAAAGTGAGCCTGGCTCTGGAGGGCAAGTACACAATTGAGTAGGTAGACATGACATGGGGACTTACCTCAGATGAGACGGAAATACAATTGTATAGTCAAAAGTTTGAAGGCAAGTACGACTCTGGTGGAAAATGGAAAGAGGTAATTAGTGCGAGAGACAGGTAAAATCCAGCACGAGCCAAAATCCAGTTCAGACTGAATAAAAAACCTTAGTGTTGTGAACTAATCGAAACAGTTACTTTAAGCAGTGTGAAAAACTGTGAACGTGAAACTGTGATACGGACAGTGAAGTGCTAGTATTGAACGTTCAACAGTGGTGAAGACGCCGAACGCCAATATTACGCGCGAAAAACTGTGAATTTGCTTATAAATGTGAATTGTTAACGTGAAGTGAACCCACAGTCAATATTTTTGGGACAGACTGTAATTCCAGTGAGTACAATAATGCGAGATTGGATTGCGATGCGTGGACTGTTGCAAAACAGCGACCGCAGAAAAGGCGAATGCTTGTGCTAAGCTCGTATTGGGACACTCACCAGTGCCTGAGAGTGCGGCGAAAACATATATAATTTTACCAAGACCAAAACTGACGTGCAATGGAAACAGTGTCGCATCAAAACTGCATTCACGGGAGAAGATCCATGTCATGTATTCTGCAAGACTGTTAACCTCGCACAAGAGAGGATAGCCCAGTGTGGAACCTGACGGACGGTAATACTGGTGTCACCAAGTCAAAGCACCTCGAGGCATATGAACGAAGCGAAGACATTCCCATTACAAACAAGAGGGTTTATTGTTGTGTGGCTGCTTTCTTGGTAACTCAGGAATGCAGACAAACACTTGAAACAGTTTACTGGGGAGACTGTCACAATGAAAAACAGCGCCAAGATGAGACGGGGTACACAAGTTATATTACAGAGCGCTATGAAAATACAGCCATGCCGCATTTGGAGGGCACTGTGCAAGATGAGCCATTAGTCTCGTGGTATGTGACTGTGTGGTATGGATTCACATGCAACTTTATTCTCGGTCCGTTCTCCTTTGAAGGGAATACGTCAAGAGGACCTGTCAGGTGAATCGTGACGTCTGCACGTTATCGAGACCTTCTTGTACACATGTGATTCCTGTTTTAGAAGAGCGCAGCTGTGTGGAAACCACCATTTTCATACAAAATGGAGTAACACCTCATGTCACTCACCCAGTGAAAGATCTGCTTAAAGCAACCTTCCACGAACGTGTTATCTACAGAGGTTTTTAGGATGCTTGGCCTATTATTTTTCTCGAGTGAGAAACATACAAATTTACAGTAGCCATACACATCAGTATAAACAAGTTGTATTTATATTACATGTGCCCAGTACTTTGCAACCTCCAAGGCGCTTGGAGTGGCTTGCAGGAGATCATTCTTCGTGGAGGATGTAGGGCACCAAGAGCACTGAAGCATGTGGCTTGTAGTTCGTCCTTGTCCACAATCACAGGACCTGTCTTCTGTTACGAAGTCCCATCTCTTCAGGTTGTCTCTGGATCGTCCAACTCCTGATCGTAATCTGTTTAAAGATTTCCACACCAGCCAGCTCTCGTTGTGTCCAGGTGGTAGTTCATCAGCTTCTGGCGTCTGCAGGTGAGGCGTCGACTTCCTCCATAACTCCAGCCTTGCCTTCTCTGGTGAAACGGTGAGCTTCTCGGATGTCCTTAGGAAGTTCTTTCGCGATCCCAGCCGTTGCTATGGTGGATTATGTCCGTGCAGTGGATGGGCTCTGTTCTGTACCACTTTCAGTCTCTCCTTGTTGGCAGCCACTGCTCTGCGCACCCATGGTGGCGCTATTCCAGCCAAGTAGTAGAGCTTATCGGTTGGGGTAGGTCTTAAGCAACCTGTGATCAACCTGCAGGTTTCGTTGAGAGCAGTGTCTACTTCTCTGACATGAGATGACCCGTAACAGACTGGGGAAGCATATTCTGCAGTAGAAAATCACAGTTCCATTGCAGAAGAGCGAATAGTTTGTGGGTGTGAGCCCCACTGTGTCCCTGCTAGTTTGAGAATTAGGTTGTTTCGAGTGGAGATTTTCAATCTGGTGTTCTTGCAGTGGGTTTTGAATGTCAGAGTTCTATCGAGAGTGACTACCAAGTATTTAGTGGCGTGATGATGCTGCTGTTGGATGCCTGACCATTCAACATGTAGCTCACGACTAGCTTCCCTGTTCATTAGCTGAAAAGCACACACTTGTGTCTTCGAAGGGTTTGGTCTGTGTTGGTTCGTATTGTAGTAGCTTGACAGTGTTCTAAGTGCAGTTGTCAGGTTTCTTTCCACTGTTTCAAAGCATGAGCTCTGCGTAGCAAGCGCTAGGTCATCTGCATACAAGAACCTCCCCGTGCCTGGGGTCAATGGCTGGTCGTTGGTATAAATGTTGAAGAGAAGTGAAGCCAAGACGCTTCCCTGAGGTAGACCATTTTTCTGCGCCCTCCAGCGCCTACGTTGTCCTTGAAATTCAACAAAAAACCTGCGGTTTTGGTGTATAATTTTGCATGCAGTAACCGATGATGAACAGTATCATACGCTGCTGTGAGATCCTCCAAGACCACGCCCGTTACTAGTCGGGTTTCAAAGCCATCCTCTATAAATTGAATGAGATTCAAAAGTTGCCCTGTGCAGCTTCTATTGGGTCGAGATTCTGCTTGTTCGCTTGGCCTGTAAGACGGCCTCATCTGAATCTGTGTGACTTTTGGCTCTGGGGACATCTAAATGAACGCTGTTACCAGGAACACGTTCGGTCCCCACCTGATCCGGAAGACCAGTATACTGGAACACGTTGGTTAGGTTCCACCAGAAACTCTGCGAACAACTGATGATTAGGTCGTTTTACGGATGTAGCAGGTCGTCCACGTCTCCGGTGGTCATACTGAACAAACTGCATTGGCGCTGTTCAGTTATGAACTCAACATTACGCCTTTCTCACTTGTTTAACATTTTCTTTTTCTGCCCAGTTCCTAATCCATTACATATGGAAACATTTACAAACGTCTTTTGTGCATTCTTAGAGCCAGATTTGCACATGGTGGCCAAAACTGGAATTAATTTTTTTTTCAACGTAAATAGGTTCCGTAGAAACGCATTGATACATCTACCACGTCTAAACGAAGTTACAGCCTCCACCGATTGCCAACTGTGGCGGGAAGCTATGTGCTCGAATTTCGTGGGAAATCCGCGTGATGCCGCTCCTCACAACACTATTTTCTTCGCTTGAGACAACTGTTCCTTGCCCGGAGCCGTAAGTCCGCAGTAAACTCTTTATCAGGGCGTTACGGGCTTATCTGCCTGGTTTACAGCCACCGCAAACTGTAGCTCTCGCACGTTTTGTGTTCTCGAATGTTCGTGATTGCCACAACGTTTAAAATGTCTGGCACAAGGAAACTACTGTTTTAAAGCTGTGGCGCGAAAATGCATCTCCTCAACTGAGCTAAACTCCATGTGAATTCAAACAGAATGCACAAATTTCCTATTTGTTTTCTTCGCCTGGAAATATTATAACTATCTGAATAAAGACGCTGGCTACGTAAGGACATCACTCGTTAGCAATTACACCTGCCTAATATGGTGTAGTGCCACTGCTAGCAAGCAGAAGTGCCGCAAAACGACGTGGCATGTACTCGAATAATGTCTGAAGTAGTACTGGAGGGAACTGACATCATGAATCCTGCAGGGATATCCATAAATCCGTAAGAGTACGAGGGGGTGATGATCTCTTCTGAATAGCACGTTGCAAGGCATTCCAGATATGCTCATGTCTGGGGATTTCGGAGGCCAGCGGAAGTGTTTAAACTCAGAACAGTGTTCCTGGATCCTCTCTGTAGCAATTCTGGGCGTTTCGGGTGTTACATTCTCCTGCTGGAATTACTCAAGTCCATCAGAATGCACAATGGACATGAATGGATGCAGGTGATCACACAGGATGCTTACGTACGTGTCACCTGTCAGAGTCGTATCTAGACGTATCAGGGGCCCCGTATCACTCCAACTGCACTCGCCCCACACCATTACAGAGCCGCCACCAGCTTTAACAGTCCCCTGCTAATGTGCAGGGTTCGTGGATTCGTGAGGTTGTCTCCATACCCATACACGTCCATCCGCTCGATACAATTTGAAACGAGACTCGTCCGACCAGGCAACATGTTTCCAGACATTAATAGTCCAATGTCGGTACTGACGGGCACAGGCGAAGCGTAAAGCTTTGCGTTGTGCAGTCATCAAACCCATATCGATGATGTTTCAATGAATGGTTCGCACGCTGACACTCGTTGATGGCTCGGCACTGAAATCCGCAGCAATTTGCTGAAGAGTTGCACTTCTGACACGTTGAACAATTCTCTTCAGTAGTCGCTGGTCCCGTTCTTGCAGGATGTTATTCCGGCCGCAGCGATGTCGGAGGTTTGATGTTTTACCGGATTCCTGATACTCACGGTATACTCGTGAAGTGGTCGTACGGGAATGTCCACACTTCATCGCTACCTCGGAGATGCTGTCGTCCATCGCTCGTGCACTTTCTATATCTCGACGTTCAAACTCACTTAAATCTTGATAACCTTGCACCGTAGCAGCAGTAAACGATATAACTACAGCGCCTGACATTTGTTGTCGTACATAGGCGTTTCCGATCACGGCGCCATATTCTGCCTTTTTATGTATCCCTGTATTTGAATACACATGTCTATACCAGTTGGCGCTTCAGCGTATTGACGTCTGTGACCTTGCCTTGAGAAAAGGTCTGAAACCGCTAAAACTTTACAACGTTCTCAAGGCCTGATGGAATCAAAGTCAGATTCTATAAAGAATTCGCAAATGAGTTAGCCCCCTCTTAGCTGTAATACATCCCTCGGATAATAAACTATGCCCTCTGGGTGGAAGAAAGCGTAGGTCATATACGTCTACAAGAACGGAAAAAAGAAGTAATGCACAAACATACTATTCAAAATGGTTCAAATGGCTCTGAGCACTATGGGACTTAACATCTACGGTCATCAGTCCCCTAGAACTTAGAACTACTTAAACCTAACTAACCTAAGGACATCACACAACACCCAGCCATCACGAGGCAGAGAAAATCCCTGACCCCGCCGGAAATCGAACTCGGGAACCCGGGCGTGGGAAGCGAGAACGCTACCGCACGACCACGAGATTCGGGCACAAACATACTATTCACTGCCACTGACATTCAGCTGAGACTAATTCTTATAACACATTGTGACTCAAATATGATGAAGTATCTCGAACGGAGTCACTCCTCCACGCCAATCTGCATGGAATCCGAAAAATCTATCATACGAAACTCAGTATGAGGTGTTGGGACCCCGTGGTAACCCCAACAATGACGGAGGAAACGACTGTGCAAAGGTCTGAATGAAACACAGAATCAAAATCGCTTCCAGACGCGACAGAAATTTCCGCAGGCAGTGAATGGAGTTCCATCCCCACCTGTTAGCGAGAGAAGATTGCGACTAGAACTGCATGGAATTACCGACTCCGATCACCTCGCAAGAGGCTGTTGTTCACACAGGCACATAATGGTGCGCTTCTTCAATGGGCTGTAAATCATCGAACGTGATCAGTAGCTGACTGGTGGAACGTAATGTTATCTGAAGAATCACCATTTTGTCTATATTCAGATGACGCACTTCATTCTCAATGTGTGCAAGGTCAAGATTAAGCTGGAGATGGGTCTGTGATATGTTGGTGGTGTTTTTCTTATCATGAATTGGGCCCGGTCACTGCGATGACCACTATCATGAACCACCAGGTTTATTTAAGCTTTCTGTAATGATCAGGTGTTACCTTCCAGTCAATATCTCGATGATGTGTATGCTTTTGATACCCCTATTTTTCAAGACGGCAATAGCAAAAATTCATCGGAATGGAAGAATATGTGATTGGTTTTCTGAACATTTCCTCACTCTATTACATCTCGATTGGCCTGAAAAATTACCTGACTAGAACCCCACATAAAATTTGTGGGACATGCGAGAAAATTGCCAGCATCAGCCCTGTAATTTGGTGGAATTACTCTATCAGATTCTCAGTGAATGGCTTAAACTGGATGGGACGTACCTGTACAACCTTGTGGACCGACTTCCTAACCGAATCCAGGCAAATATCAAGTCCAGGGGCGAAATTACTCGATCTTAAATTCACTCGGTACCACACAAACCTCCACTATCAAACTTATGGTTAAACAGAGTTACAAAAAAAATTGTGACTTGATTGGGGCTTTCTTGGTAAAGAATTTTATTTTATTTTATTTACATGTCTAGTTCCGAAGGACCAAATTGAGGAGCAAATCTCCAAGGTCATGGAACGTGTCAATAAATGAAATTACAACAAAAAAGTAATAATAAATAAAATAAAACGTTTATGAACCCAAAAACGTCAAGCCCTAAGTGTAAGCAAGCGCAATGAACAATGTAACATAGGAATCAGTTTAATTTTTCAAGGAACTCCTCGACAGAATAGAAGGAGTGACCCATGAGGAAACTTTCACTTTCGATTTGAAAGCGAGTGAATTACTGCCAAGATTTTTGAATTGTTGCTGGAGCTTATTGGAAATGGATACACAAATGCGATCAAAATGCAGATTGGATTTCTGCCTAGTATGAACTAAGAGAAAGCTGCTAATTCTTGGGAATAGGGTGATATTGTTAACAAGAAACGACAGTAAAGAATGTATATATTGAGAGGGCAATGTCAGAATACCCAGACTAGTGAAAAGGAGTCGACAAGAAGTTAGTGAACTTACAACAATTATTACCCAAACTGCCCGTTTCTGAGCGAAAAATATCCTTTGAGAATGAGGCGAGTTACCTATATTACAAAAGCGAATGAAAATAAGCAAAGTAGACTAATTTTCGAGTCGAATTATCACTTACTTCAGACACCGTTCGAATAGTCAGAATGGCAGCATTAAGTGATTGAACAAGATCCTAAACGTGAGCTTTCCACGACAATTAACTATTTGAACACCTAGAAATCTGAACTGTTCAGTTTCACTAATCATATGCCCATTCTGTGACATTAAAACTTCAGGTTTTGTTGAATTAGGAACTGTAAAAACTGAGTCTTACTGTCATTTAGTGTCACCTTATTTTCTACAAGCCATGAACTTATGTCATGAACTGCACTATTTGAAACAGAGCCAATGTTGCACACAACATCCTTTACTCCCAAGCTAGTGTCATCAACAAACAGAAATATTTCGGAATTACCTGTAATACTAGCATCTTCTCTTGTATGGAGAACCATTGACGGAAGTGGAAATAGCTTCGTGTGAAACCCAGGGTCAGTGTAGGCGGACCCATTCTATTCACATTGTACACTGACCACCTGGTGGACAATATTAATGGGACGTGGCGGCTTCCGTGAGGGAGCGCGCGCGATCCTGCTGGAACCACTTGTGCGCCCGTTCCATCGACTTTGGCCCTTGTTGTGTCATCTTTTGCTGGCTTATGGGTTCCCTCTGGGGCTTTGTGTTGGTGAGTGGTGTGTCGGACACCGAGCTGGACGCGTGTGCCTGGAGTATTAGGCGTCTTGGTGATTGCAGGGAGTTGACGCTGTTGACCGTTGGGCTATGGGGGCCCTCGTTTTCCTGCAGCGTTGACCGTTGCTACCGGCGAATTTAGTGGGCAAAGAGCGGCTCTCGTCGAGTGCAACTTGGTTACAACGTGCATCAGTCAACCGTGGTGTGCTAAATACACCGAGACGTACTGAACAACTTGTTAGTAGCCATGAGAAGCAGAGCAGTATTATCTGGTGCCTACCTGGGGTCCTGAAGCTACTGGCCCCCTCAGCATTTGTTTGAAATTCCTTGTGAAGACTGTTTAGTACGTATTGTAGTTAAAGCTTGTTAAGGTCACTTGCTAGTGAATCTGCTTCAAAAATTTAAATTTTTTCCCGTTTTAATCAATATTTAGAGTTTTGTGAACAAAATGGTAGTTAAATGAATCGATTCGGACATCGGAAAAAACTTTAAAACAAATTTAAATATATGTCGGTATGCAGTAACGACCATGTTTCCGCTGCAGTCGGATGTCAGATGGCGTCATTATTATTTTCCCGCTTCGAAAAGATACACTGCGTAATCGTTTTCTGTGTTGGCAGCCCTGTTAGCACACACGCTTTCCGATGATCCCTTGTTTTCTTTTGTACCTTTAAGGTTTTCGAGAGTTGTTTGTGTTCAAACTTCTGTACATTGTTGAGTTGTTGGTGCTGTGTCATTCTCGGAATATGTTTTGGAACGGGAAAACGTAAGTTTTATGGTAAGCGGTTTACTTCGTTGCAAAGTAGAGACTGTGTAATTACACCCACATACCAACTGGATGTTATGTCGTCTCCTCCAAGTGCCTCAAGACAGAAGCTAAAATATTTGAGAACCCAGAGTGACATTTATATTAAATATGATGAAAACACTGTAACGGAATGTGTTTCCATAATTGCTGGATTGAGTGCTTTATGTTCGCTTCTAAAGAATGCTGCTGCGTGTGCGCTTTTTGGAAAAGGTGGTATTAAAATCGTCGAAGATTTTGAAGGCAGGAAAGGTGTGGCTAATAAGTTACAAGTGTTTTGTGATTTCTGTGGGGTAACTAAAACTGAGTATTCTTCTGGGTTGTGCAAAGGAAGAGATTATAACACAAATATCAGAATTGTATATGGAATGAGGTGTATTGGGAAGGGTAGAAAGGCAACTCAAACATTTTTTGCTGTGATGAATTTGCCCCCACCTACAAGATTTGAGAAGTACACACAGTTACTTCTTGAAAGTCTTCATCAAGTGAGTGCTGCGTCAATGAAGAAAGCAGTAGAAGAAACTGTGTTATGCAATGAAGGTGACACTGATACAGCTGCAGCCTTTGATGGGACATGGCAGAAGCATGGTCAGCTATTATTGAATGGTGTTGTCACTGCAACATCTCTAGAAAATGGAAAGGTGATAGAATTTTTCTGGGTAAAGTGGTGGAATGGAATCAGAGGGAGTTCTCAGAATATTTTAAATGTCAGAAGAGAATTATGGTATAAAGTATGTGAAGTACCTTGGAGACGGAGACTCCACAGGGTTTGCAAATGTGTTGGAAAATAAGCCTTATGAAAGAAAAGTTAGAGTTTGTTGGTCATGTCCTAAAGAGGATGGGCACACGTTTACGTAAGCTAATAGAAGATATGAAGGGGAAAAAGCTCAGTAATGGCAAACCAGTTGGTAGTCGGTCGGGTCGTCTTACTAAGGAAGAGGTGGACAAACTGCAGCTCTGTTATGGTTTAATCGAGACAATATTGAGGCCATGAAGAAAGCAGTATGGGCTACCTTCTTCCATAAAGCTTCTACAGATGACCATCCACAGCATGCTCTCTGTGACAGTGGTGTAGACACATGGTGTGGATACAAGAAAGCAATAGCAAATGGCGAGACTTATACGCACCATCACTCCCTGCCATTTGAGGTATTGGAAGCAATCAAGTGCATATATAGGGGCCTAAGTGATACTAAACTGTTGTCACAGTGCTGACATGGAAAGACACAAAATGTTAATGAATGTTTCAACATGTGATATGGGAACGCCTGCTTAAAACTATGTCTGTTGGTTTCAATACCATGAGGTGGTGGTTTTGGGGAAGGAGACCAGACAGCGAGGTCATCAGTCTCATCGGATTAGGGAAGGACGGGGAAGGAAATCGGTCGTGCCCTTTGAAAGGAACCATCCCAGCATTGGCCTGGAGCGTTTTAGGGAAATCACGGAAAACCTAAATCAGGATGGCCGGACGCGGGATTGAACCGTCGTCCTCCCGAATGAGAGTCCAGTGTCTAACCACTGCGCCACCTCGCTCGGTCAATACCATGAGATTAGGTGTATTAGATGCGGTTATTTGCTTTAATGATGGAGCAGTTAGCAGATGTGATATTTTAGAGTAGCTGGGACTAGCTCCTGGTTTCAATATGAGACAAGTACTGATAGCAATTGATTCCTTGAGAGTGGCCGAAGGCGAAAAATGGGTTCTTGACGCAACTAAAGAGGCCAGACTAGCAAAGAGGAGCAAGAAAAGGAAGAAAGAAGATGGAGAA
Organism: Schistocerca serialis cubense; assembly: GCF_023864345.2. NCBI lineage: Eukaryota > Metazoa > Arthropoda > Insecta > Orthoptera > Acrididae > Schistocerca > Schistocerca serialis. Next base: position 155,943,709 of record NC_064641.1, read on the forward strand.
CACACAAACCAAGAATATTATGCAACTGGAGGGTTTTAAGAACAACAGAGGTGATTAACAGATGAAATGTACCTTTAAACTGAATTTCCCAAGAATCAAATTTTCTGACATGTTTATTTTATGCAAAAAAACTATTTAAGCCAGAGGTCTGAAATTTTTTGTGATATTTCAGGCTACCTTTTGGAGAAAAGTGGACTACAGACACCTGCTTACTATCACCAGGAGGAAAAATATACCCTTATTAATTATAAAAAAGTTGCCTTAATTTTGACTGTCGAATTTATGTATTTATAGTATAAAAACTATTGATTGAAATTATTTGATTGTAGTCTACTTTTTAGATAACAATGCCATAAACAGGCGCACAAATTTTTAAGCATCTAAAAAAAGTAGTTAATATGTATATAGACTTCAAACGAAGACTTGCAGGAAAAATTTTAAATTACTGACCGACATAAATGTTTATATAATACAGTTTACATCAAAGCTATTCTGATTATTCTTATACTAAAATCTTCATCCTTAAAACACTTTCGTTGTCCTAAAATTTCTTTGCATTCAGAGTTCACATTATGTAGTTAGACCCTCATAAACTTTATGAAAATTGTTACTGTTTTTCCGGCCATTCACGTGCATGTACCTAATTCCGCCCTGTGTGAGCTGTCCAGAAATCCCGTTTCTTTATGCCTCTCGGTGATCCGTTTGGGACTATGAGTCTCAATCTGAAGGTTTCTGTATGTGCTAAGCTAGTACTTTGCAATGTTAATCTTGTACTTGAAATCATGGTTTGTTGTTATTCAGTATTTGATACTACTGATTGTAATATCTGTTTGTTGTAAACTTCATGGCCCTTCCTGGGGCGAGTTACTGGATTTGGCCTGTAACTAAACTTGTGTGCACTCAGCCTACAGGTATGCATGTGTGGGTCATGTGTGTGTGGGTGCTTGGATTTGCACACTCTCTTACTCCGTGTTGAGGAGCCCTTTGGATAACAGGTACACAGTATAACCGGCCATCTACCATTTGGTGCGTATCGCAATGAAAATGTCTATTAGCTACTAAGAGGCCCCAGTAGAAGCATACCTTGATTTTTTTTTGTTTGAATTACACTGAAACGCCAAAGAAACTGGTATAGGCATGCGTATTCAAATACAGAGATATGGAAACAGGCAGAATATGGCGCTGCCGTCGGCAACGCCTATTTTAGACAACAAGTGTCTGGTGCAGCTGCTTGATCGGTTACTGCTGCTGCAATGGCAGGATATCAAGATTTAAGTGAGTTTGAACGTGGTGTTATAGACTGCACATCAGCGGTGGGAAACAGCATCTCCGTGATGGCGATGTAGTGGGAAATTTCCTGTACAAACAATCCACGATTGTACCGTGAATATCAGGAATCCGGTAAAACAGCAAATCTCCGACAGCCGGAAAAAGGTCCTCCAAGAATGGGACCAACAACGACTGAAGCGAATCGTTCAACGAGATAGAAATGCAACCCTTCCGCAAATTACTGCAGATTTCAATGTTGGGTCACCATCAAGTGCCAGTGGGCTTTTCGAACCGACGGCCCACTCGTGTACCCTTGATGACTGCATGACGCAAAGCCTTACGCCTCGCCTGGGTCCATCAACATGGCCATTGGACTGTTGATGACTGGCAACATGTTGTCTGGTGGGACGAGTCTTGTTCCAAATTGTACCGAGCAGATGGACGTTTACGGGTATGGAGACACCCTCATGAATCCAGGGACCCTGCATGTCAGCAGGGGACTGTTCAAGAGGATGCAGGCTCTGTAATGGTGTGGGGGGTGTGGAGCTGGAGTGATATGGGACCCGATACGTCTAGGTACGACTCTGACAGGTTACATGTAAGCATCCTGACTGATCACCTGCATCCATTCATGTCCATGATGCATTCCGGCGGAGTTGGGCAATTCCAGCAGAAAGGTGCCAAACCCCATGCGTCCAGAATTGGTACAGAATGGCTCCAGGAACAGTCCTCTGAGTTTAAACACTTCTGCTGGCCACCAACCTCCCCAGACATGATCATTATTGAGCATATCTAGGATGCCTTGCAGCGTGCTTGTTCAGAAGAGACCTCCACCGCGTCGTACTCTTACGTATTTACGGATGGCCCTGCAGGAGTCATGTTGTCTTTTCCCTCCAGCACTACTTCAGACATTAGTCGAGTCCATGCCACGTCGTGATGCGGCATTTATGCGTGCTCGCGGGGGCCCTACACGATATTAGGCAGGTATAGCAGTTTCCTTGGCTCTTCAGTATATTATGTAATTATTCTTTTAAATTACCTTGCAGTGTTATGAGTTGGCCGCTCCCATGCTGAAGTTTTAACAGCTGAATTTTTAATTGCCTGTTTGGGTATTGCTGTGTATGTTACTTTTCATCTAATTATTTTTGCTGTTTGTTGTTTCGTATAGATGGATTATGAAGTAATTGACTCCAGGTTTCTGTTAATGCAAGGTCATTGTGGGCCTGTGATGAAAGTCTTTGGATAAACTGAGCACTGAGTTCCTCGATTTCTGTAAAAAAAAATTGAGGGGCTAATTGTCATTATCATTTTGATTGCGTTTTAGGAGACCAGTAATTTATTTGAGTAAATGGTTCAAATGGCTCTGAGCACTATGGGACTTAACAGCTGTGGTCATCAGTCCCCTAGAACTTAGAACTACTTAAACCTAACTAACCTAAGGACATCACACACATCCATGCCCGAGGCAGGATTCGAACCTGCTACCGTAGCAGTCGCACGGTTCCGGACTGCGCGTCTAGAACCGCGAGACCACCGCGGCCGGCTTATTTGAGTACTTAACGTGACTAATGAAACGTTTGATGAGATAAAAGAAATTATTCAGATAGTGAATGGAGACGAAATTTTAATAGACATCGTTGGCTGGAATTCGATAGTAGGAAAAGGAAGAGAAGGAAACATAGTAGGTGAATATGTAATGGGGGTAAGGAATAAAAGAGGAAGCCGCCTAGTAGAATTTTGCACAGAGCATAACTTAATCATAGCTAACACCCGGTTCAAGAATCATGAAAGTAGGTTGTGTACATGGAAGAGGCTTGGAGATACTGTAAGGTTTCAGATAGATTATATAATGGTAAGTCAGAGATTTAGGAACCAGGTTTTAAATTGTAAGACATTTTCAGGGGCAGATATGGACTCTGACCACAATCTATTGGTTGTGAACAGTAGATTAAAACTGAAGAAACTGCAAAAAGGTGGAAATTTAAGGATATGGGACCTGGATAAACTGTCAGAACCAGAGGATGTAGATGAAGATGAAATGGGAGATATGATGCTGCTTGAAGAGTTTGACAGAGAACTGAAAGACCTAAGTCGAAACAAGGGCCCAGGAGTAGACAACATTCCATTAGAGCTACTGACAGACATGGGAGAGCCAGCCCTGACAAAACTCTACCATCTGGTGAGCAAGTTGTATGAGACAGGCGAAATACCCTCAGGGAGAGCATTAGGGAACGATTGACAAGAATGTGGGAAAGAAATACAGTAAAAGAAGAATGGGTAGCTTTGACACATGAAGTAGTGAAGGCAGCAGAGGATCAAGTAGGTAAAAAGATGAGGGCTAATAGAAATCCTTGGGTAACAGAAGAGATATTGAATTTAATTGATGAAACGAGAAAATATAAAAACGTCGGGAAGTGCAAATTGGCTATGCAGAGACAGCTAGAGGACAAATGCAGGACTGTAGAAGCATATATCACTAGGAGTAAGGTAGATACTGCCTACAGGAAAATTAGAGAGACGTTTCGAGAAAAGAGAACCACTTGTATGAATATCAAGAGCTCAGATGGAAACCCAGTTATAAGCAAAGAAGGGAAAGCAGAAAGGTGAAAGGATTACATAGAGGGTCTATACAACGGCGATGTACTTGACGACAATATAATGGAAATGGAAGAGGATGTAGATGAAGATGAAATGGGAGATATGATGCTGCTTGAAGAGTTTGACAGAGAATTGAAAGACCTAAGTCGAAACAAGGGCCCAGGAGTAGACAACATTCCATTAGAGGTACTGACAGACTTGGGAGAGCCAGCCCTGACAAAACTCTACCATCTGGTGAGCAAGATGTATGAGACAGGCGAAATACCCTCAGACTTCAAGAAGAATATAATAATTCCAATCCCAAAGAAAGCAGGTGTTGACAGCTGTGAAAATTACCGAACTATCAGTTTGATAAATCACGGCTGCAAAATACTAACAGGAATTCTTTACAGACGAATGGAAAAACTGGTAGAAGCCGACCTCAGGGAAGATCAGTTTGGATTCCGTAGAAATGTTGGAACACGTGAGGCAATACTGACCCTACGACGTATCTTAGAAGATAGATTAAGGAAAGGCAAACCTACGTTTCTAGCATTTGTAGACTTAGAGAAAGCTTTAGACAATGTTGACTGGAATACTCTCTTTCAATTTCTGAAGGTGGCAGGGGTCAATACAGGGAGCGAAAGGCTATTTAAAATTTGTACAGAAACCAGATGGCAGTTATAAGAGTAAAGGGGCATGAAAGGGAAGCAGTGGTTTTGAAGAGAGTGAGGCAGGGTTGTAGCCTATCCCCGATGTTATTCAAATGGTTCAAATGGCTCTGAGCACTATGGGACTTAACATCTATGGACATCAGTCCCCTAGAACTTAGAACTACTTAAACCTAACTAACCTAAGGACATCACACAACACCCAGCCATCACGAGGCAGAGAAAATCACCGACCCCGCCGGGAATCGAACCCGGGAACCCGGGCGTGGGAAGCGAGAACGCTACCGCACGACCACGAGCTGCGGGCCCCGATGTTATTCAATCTGTATATTGAGCAAGCAGTAAAGGAAACAAAAGAAAAATTCGGAGTAGGAATTAAAATCCATGGAGAAGAAATAAAAACTTTGAGGTTCACCGATGACATTGTTATTCTGTCAGAGACAGCAAAAGACCTGGAAGAGCAGTTGAACGGAATGGATAATGTCTTGAAAGGAGGATATAAGATGAACATCAACAAAAGCAAAACGAGGATAATGGAATGTAGTCGAATTAAGTCGGGTGATTCTGAGGGAATTAAATTAGGAAATGAGACACTTAAAGTAGTAGATGAGTTTTGCTATTTGGGGAGCAAAATAACTGATGATGGTCGAAGTAGTGAGGATATAAAATGTAGACTGGTAATGGAAAGGAAAGCGTTTCTGAAGAAGCGAAATTTGTTAACATCGAGTATAGATTTAAGTGTCAGGAAGTCGTTTCTGAAAGTATTTGTATGGAGTGTAGCCATGTATGGAAGTGAAACGTGGACGATAAATAGTTTATACAAGAAGAGAATAGAAGCTTTTGAAATGTGGTGCAACAGAAGAATACTGAAGATTAGATGGGTAGATCATATAACTAATGAGGAGGTATTGAATAGGATTGGGGAGAAGAGATTTTGTGGCACAACTTGACTAGAAGAAGGGATCGATTGATAGGACATGTTCTGAGGCATCAAGGGGGGATCACCAAGTTAGTACTGGAGGGCAGCGTGGAGGGTAAAAATCGTAGAGGGAGACCATGAGATGAATACTGTAAGCAGATTCAAAGGGATGTAGGCTGCAGTAGGTATTGGGAGATGAAGAACCTTACACAGGATAGAGTAGCATGGAGGGCTGCATCAAACCAGCCGCTGGACTGAAGACCACAACAACAGCGACGTGAATTATGTGAAACAGGCTTGTGGGCAATCAGTAAACTACTACTGTTGTTTCGGTTTTACTTGACAGTAACCTTTGAGCAACTTGGCCGTATGTTCTTTATATGAGAGCAGAATAACCAGTGGAGATGCATGCATTGTAATGTCTTTTATTTAATGTTTGTTGAAGTTACACTATGTGATCAAAAGTATCCGGACACCTCCAAAAACATACGTTTTTTATATTAGATGCTTTGTGGTGCCACCTGCTGCCAGGTACTCCGTATCAGCGACCTCAGCAGTCATTAGACATCGTGAGAGAGCAGAATGGGGTGCTCCGCAAAACTCACTGACTTCCAAATTGGTCGGGTGACTGGGTGTCGCTTGTGTCACACGTCTGTACGCGAGATTTCCACACTCCTAAACATCCCTAGGTCCATAGTTCCCGATGTGATAGTGAAGTGGAAACGTGAAGGGAGATGTACAGCACAAAGGCGTACAGGTCGACCTCATCTGTTGATTGACAGAGACCGCCGACAGTTGAAGAGGATCGTAATATGTAACAGGCAGACATCTATCCAGACCATCACGCAGTAATTCCAGACTGCATCAGGATGCACTGCAAGTACTATGACAGATAGTAGGGAGGTGAGAAAACTTGGATTTCATGGTCGAGCGGCTGCCCATAAGCCAGTGAATGCCAAACGACGCCTCGCTTGGCGTAAAGAGCGTAAACATGGGACGATTGAGCAGTGGGAAAACGTTGTGTGGAGTGACGAATCACGGTACACAATGTGGCGATCCGATGGCAGGGTGTGGGTATGGCGAATACCCGGTGAACGTCATCTTCCAGCGTGTGTGGTGCCAAAGTAAAAATCGTAGGCGGTTGTCTTATGGTGTGGTCGTTTTTTTTTCATGGAGGGGGCTTGCACCACTTGTTGTTTTGCGTGGCACTATTACAGCACAAGCCTACATCGATGTTTTAATCACCTACTTGGTTCCAACTGTTGGATATCAATTCGGGGTTGGCGATTGAATCTTTTAACACGATCGAGCAACTGTTCATAATGCATGGTATGTGGCGGAGTGGTTACACTACAATAACATCCCTGTAATGAACTGGCCTGCACACAATCGTGGCCTGAATCGTATAGAACACCTTTGGGATGTTTTGGAACGCCGACTTCGTGCCAGACCACACCGACCGACATCGATACCTCTCCTCAGTGCAGCACTCCGTGAAGAATGGGTTGCCATTCCCCAAGAAACCTTCCAGCACCTGAGAACCTACGACAGTGGAAGCTGTCATCAAGGCTAAAGATGAGCCAACACCATATTGAATTCCAGCATTACCGTTGGAGGGCACCTCGAACATGTATGTCATTTTCAGCCAGGTGTCCGGATACTTTTGACCACATAGCGTATATTCAAGTCCTGTTGTAGGATGAGCCCACAGTTATGTTCTAGTTGTGAGGGCAGATTGCCGCCACAGGTTTATTTAATTAATTAACTGTTTGTAGCCCGAGCACCTTTGTGTTGCACAGTTGATATTTTTTTAGTGCTGTTTGTAATTTTATGTGCAATGTAAATGTCATTATGCATTGCGAATTTAATTTAAAAGTCGTAACCAATTGTATGTATTTTTTAATAATATTGGATGGCTCGTGATTGAATTGTTATTAAATAAAAATACTTGTTTGGGAATGATAAATGATGAATCAAGTTGGGCCAACCTTACACGTGTTTTCCGTAAATTAATCTCGATCGTTGTTAAGGGTCTCAATTAATAGAAGCTCAGGCTTTTTACAGAGGACGTAGTTATAGTGAAATTTTTCTCGGTTATCCAGATCTCAAAGCGTTGCAAAAATTCAGAAACATAAAACGGCGCACTTCACAAAACGCCAAACCTTAGCATCCCATGACTATATTGTCAATGGAACACAACTGGAATACCAGCTCATACCAAATACCTGTATGTAAGACACTATCTTACCAAATAAGTGAAGCTTCTGGAAGGAGAGTATGAAACTGATTGACTCTTCACAACTGAGAGGGTACGACATGTTATTCCAGTGATTACAGTATCGAGTCAAACTTACAAATTGGTGGTATAAGTCAGCTTTTCAGTGTGACGTTATGTCACCTCTGACCTGGATGCAGACACTCATTCCCTTATGGAAGCGAGTCATAGAGATGTTATATCCTCTCCTGACGCTAGCTGGCCAATGACTGTTTTAACTGATCCTCAGTATCCAAGATACTGCAACTGGGACGGATTTGACATCCAAGCTCTCCCCCCCACGTATTCTACTGAGGACAGAAGTGGAGTTGTTGATGGCCATGGGAGCAGCTCAGCTTCATGCAGACAGTTCATAGAGACATGTGTGGACGAGCATTGTCCTGTTGAAAATGTCACCACGACGCTGTCAAGTGAGACGTAACATATGAAGATGTAGTGCGTCCGTGACATACAGTTGTGCCGCCAGAGTTCTCTCAGTCACTAGCAACCGTTACCTGAAGCCATATCGGATGACTCCCCACACCATGACTGCAGGAGTAACACTGCTGCTCCCCAGATCGCCACCATACTGTCGATGGTAATCTGGGGCAGTGCACAACAGCGATTCAGAACTGAACACAGTGCGACGCCGTTCATCAGACAGCTGTGCTTTCCAGTCACGGCACCATTCCAAACGCTGACGTTTGCTCAAGAATGGTACAAATGGCTCTAAGCACTATGGGACTTAACATCTGAGGTCATCAGTCCCCTAGACTAAGAACTACTTAAACCTAACTAACCTAAGGACATTACACACATCCATGTCCCAGGCAGGATTCGAGTCTGCGACCGCAGCAGCCGCGTGGTGCCGGACTGAAGCGCCTAGAACCGCTCGGCCACCAGGGCCGGCGCTGACGTTTGCGTTGTGATGTTAACGACAGCGTACATATGGGGTGGTAATTCGCTAGTCCGGCTTCTGCTACTCTGCCACCAATGGTGCAGGTTGTCACATAATGTTGCAAGGAGTCCATTTCTTGAATGGCAGTCACAGGTGGGAAAGGGTTTCTATGGGCTTGGTGCGCAATACGGCGGTCCTCCCTTGTAGTGATGAAACGTGGTCGATGGGAACCTTTGCGGTGGGTAGGCTCGCCCTCATATTCCCATGCAGTCCAACATCAGGCCACTGTCACCATAGATCTGGATATTACACGATTCGAACAGCCAACGAAATGCAGACCCACAATGACGTCCCTTTCAAATTCTGTCCAATGCTGATAACGCTGTCTGGCGCAAGTACACACCACCTCCGTGTCTTTCAGAGTAATCACTCAACATTTGACGCTGTTCGCAGCCCTTACACACGGTGAAGAACAATTCACTCACTCGGACTTCGCAGCGCGATTCCCTGCATGCTAGCAATACAAAAATGTCTGTTACAGAATTTCGTCCTGGGCGTATTTCGGGCAGTAAATGAACGTTAAAAACTGTCAGTTGGCAACACTGTAATCATGTGTACAGTAACTGCCTCTGCAAGATACAGCAGGGGAACGATCAATTTGGTGCAGTGAATAGCGTTTTGGAATAGCAAGCAGGAGGTTGAGAGTTCGATTCTGGATCGATGCGTATCTGTTTTTATGTGTTAAAAGTACTCTGCGTGGTACGGCATCTGGCGTCTTAATCGTCATATAGCGATACTGTGGTTCTCCTACAAAACGTTAAGAGTTACGTTCAACAAACACGGAAATGGAAATACAATTATCTTCATTGGTCAGCTTTTAAAGAAACCTTTTGCACGTCGTGGACGCGAATTGTTTCGCACCACTGAATCTACCAGATTCCAAACTCGTTTTGTGTGTACACTCCCCGAATGATCCCCATCGATTAATACCAATATATTCTTGCCACTTCCACGTACATTACATTTCGTTAGCGCCTTACGTGATCAATAAGGCTAGCAACGTGCTTTGTAAATAATTTCGATGGGATCATTGAGTGAGAGCATACAGATACAGGCTTGGAATCTGCACTACTGCCCATTAAAATTGCTACACCACGAAGATGGCTTGCTACAGACGCGAAATTTAACCGACAGTAAGAAGATACTGTGATATGCAAATGAGTAGCTTTTCAGAGCATTCACACAAGGTTGGCGCCGGTGGCGACACCTACAACGTTCTGACATGAGGAAAGTTTCCAACCGATTTCTCATTCACAAACAGCAGTTGACCGGCGTTGCCTGGTGAAACGTTGTTGTGATGCCTCGTGTAAGGAGGAGAAATGCGTACCATCACTTTTCCGACTTTGATAAAGGTCGGATTGTAGCCTATCGCGATTGCGGTTTATCGTATCGCGACATTGCTGCTCGCGTTGGTCGAGATCCAATGACTGTTAGCAGAATATGGAATCAGTGGGTTCAGGAGGGTAATACGGAACGCCGTGCTGGATCCCAACGGCTTCGTATCACTAGTAGTCGAGATGACAGACATCTTATCCGCATGGCTGTAACGGATCCTGCAGCCACGTCTCGATTCCGACTCAACAGATGGGGACGTTTGCAATACAACAACCATCTGCACGAATAGTTCGACGACGTTTGCAGCAGCATGTACTATCAGCTCGGAGACCATGGCTGCGGTTACCCTTGACGCTGCATCACAGACAGGAGCGCCTGCGATGGTGTACTCAACCACGAACCTGGGTGCACGAATGGCGAAGCTTCATTTTTTCGGATGAATCCAGGTTCTGTTTACAGCGTCATGATGGTCGCTGAACGCACATTGGAAGCGTGTATTCGTTATCGCCATACTGGCGTATCACCCGGCGTGTTGGTATGGGGTGCCATTGGTTACACGTCTCGGTCACCTCTTGTTCGCAATGACGGCACTTTGAACAGTGGACGTTACATTTCAGATGTGTTACGACCCGTGCTTCTACCCTTCATTCGATCCCTGCGAAACCCTACATTTCAGCATGTTGCAGGTCCTGTACGGGCCTCTGTGGATACATGAAATGTTCGACTGCTGCCCTGGCCAGCACATTCTCCAGATCTCTCACCAGTTGAGAACATCTTGTCAATGGTCACTCTTGATGAACTGTGGTATCGTGTTGAAGCTGCATGGGCAGCTGTACCTGTACACGCCATCCAATCTCTGTTTGACTGAATGCCCAGGCCAGAGGTGGTTGTTCTGGGTACTGATTTCTCAGGATCTATGCACCTAAATTGCGTGAAAATGAAATCACATGTCAGTTCTAGTATAATATATTTGTCCAATGAATACCCGTTTATCATCTGCATTTCTTCTTCGTATAGCAATTTTAATGTAGTGTAATAGAAGCAGTGGCTGAAACAATTCGCGTCCTCGACGTGCAGAAGGCTTCCTTAAAAGGTGACTAATGAAAAGGATTGTACTTCAATTTCTGTGTTCGTAGTACGTAACTGCAAATGTTTTGTAGCGGACCCACTCTAAGCGCCGACGAATAAGACGCCAGATACCGTACACACAGACTACTTTTAAAAAATAAAAACAAATAAGCCTCGAACCAGAATCGAACCCTCAACTTTCTGCATGCTAAACCAAAATCCTATCTAACGCACCACCTGCACAGAATTGATACAGATGCTGACAGAGGTAGTTTCCGTACACGTGACTACAGTGTTGTCAGATTGCCAATCTTTAAGGTCCATTTACTTCCCGAAATAGGCGCAGGACGAAATTTTGTGACACACATTTTTTTATTCCCAGTATATGAGGAGTTTTTCTTCACAATGTACACTCCGCCACGTCTGCTAATAGAGGCTGTCCGACAGGTTAGGGACGAATATTAATGTTCTATAGAACATACAAAATTTATTGAAAATGTAATTTTTTACAGAAGCATTAAGCAACTTCTCCCATTTATGTATGAAAAATTATATCTTCCATACTGTCACCCAAGGCCGTGCGGTAACTAGCAATGCAGTCCTTGAAGTTATCGATGACGCGTTGACAAACACTTGGTGGGATGCCGTTAATAACACTTTTAATTTCATCCTCCAATTGGTGCATTATTTGTGGTTTGATCACGTAGACTTTTGACTTCACAATCCCCACAGAAAAAAATTCACAAGGGGTAAGGTTGCGTGATCTGGCAGGCCATTCCTGGTTGTCATGCAAAGAGGTAATTTTTTTGAGAAAACTTTTCATTCGGGCGAGCAATCGTTTCGCGGGATGTGTGACCTATCGCAGCGCCTTGTTGAAACCAAAAATCCTTCTTTTCATCAATAAGAGGGTAAAACCAATTACAAAAGCGTATTTCGGTAACAGTCGCCGTTCACAGTGGCGGCATCTCCCTCATCATGTCCAAAAAAGTACGGGCCGATCACTCCTCCTGCCCAGAACCCACACCACACAGTCGTGCGTTGTGGATGCGTCTCATCTTCCATAGTTACTCCCAGATTTTCGTTACCCCAAATTCTGCAATTCTGCTTACTATTGTACCCACCGAGGTGGAAGTGCGACTCATCTGCAAAAATGATTCTTTTTGTGAAGTTCTCGTTCTCCGCTTGTTGACCCATTGGGCAAACCGATGTCTTTTTTCATGGTTTGCAGGCCTCAACTCTCGTGTAAGTTGAACCTTGTACGCATGCATTTTCGGATCTTTTGAAAGGCTCAGATGGTTCAAATGGCTTTAAGCACTATGGGACTTAACATGTGAGTTCATCAGTCAAAAAATGGCTCAAATGGCTCTGAGCACTATGGGACTTAACAGCTGTGGTCATCAGTCCCCGAGAACTTAGAACTACTTAAACCTAACTAACGTAAGGACATCACACACATCCATGCCCGAGGCAGGATTCGAACTGCGACCGTAGCAGCAGCGCGGTTCCGGACTGAAGCGCCTAGAGCCGCTCGGCCACAGCGGCCGGCTCTTTTGAAACGATTTCATGCTGTGCACTTGGTGATAAATTCAATTGTTGAGCTCGTCGGCGAACCGATTTTCTGGGGCTTACGGTCACATTGTTAGCAATGTTTTCTTGTGTTCGAACAGAACGCGGTCGTCCTGTTTACGTAACGTTTGAAACAGAACCCATGGTCTCAAACATCCGGATCAACTTCCGAAGTGATGATTCTGTTGGAGCTGCGTTACGTCCGAGTGTCATACGCAATTCACGAACGTTTGCCGTAGAACTTTCACTGTTTTTGTAATAACTTTTTATCAGTTGGATACGTTGCTCAGTAGTCATCTGCTCCAGGATGAAAATAAATATCAAACAACAATGCTCACTACACAAAAGCCATCAGGCTACTAATGGGAAGGATCGCAGATAACAAACATGAAAAAATCACGGCTGCCAACCATCATATGACAATACAGCGTAAAATTCAAATTCGTCCTTACTTCCCGGTCACCCGTTAATACACTCCTGGAAATTGAAATAAGAACACCGTGAATTCATTGTACCAGGAAGGGGAAACTTTATTGACACATTCCTGGGGTCAGATACATCACATGATCACACTGACAGAACCACAGGCACATAGACACAGGCAACAGAGCATGCACAATGTCGGCACTAGTACAGTGTATATCCACCTTTCGCAGCAATGCAGGCTGCTATTCTCCCATGGAGACGATCGTAGAGGTGCTGGATGTAGTCCTGTGGAACGGCTTGCCATGCCATTTCCACCTGGCGCCTCAGTTGGACCAGCGTTCGTGCTGGACGTGCAGACCGCGTGAGACGACGCTTCATCCAGTCCCAAACATGCTCAATGGGGGACAGATCCGGAGATCTTGCAGGCCAGGGTAGTTGACTTACACCTTCTAGAGCACGTTGGGTGGCACGGGATACATGCGGACGTGCATTGTCCTGTTGGAACAGCAAGTTCCCTTGCCGGTCTAGGAATGGTAGAACGATGGGTTCGATGACGGTTTGGATGTACCGTGCACTATTCAGTGTCCCCTCGACGATCACCAGTGGTGTACGGCCAGTGTAGGAGATCGCTCCCCACACCATGATGCCGGGTGTTGGCCCTGTGTGCCTCGGTCGTATGCAGTCCTGATTGTGGCGCTCACCTGCACGGCGCCAAACACGCATGTGACCATCATTGGCACCAAGGCAGAAGCGACTCTCATCGCTGAAGACGACACGTCTCCATTCGTCCCTCCACTCACGCCTGTCGCGACGCCACTGGAGGCGGGCTGCACGATGTTGGGGCGTGAGCGGAAGACGGCCTAACGGTGTGCGGGACCGTAGCCCAGCATCACGGAGACGGTTGCGAATGGTCCTCGCCGATACCCCAGGAGCAACAGTGTCCCTAATTTGCTGGGAAGAGGCGGTGCGGTCCCCTACGGCACTGCGTAGGATCCTACGGTCTTGGCGTGCATCCGTGCGTCGCTGCGGTCCGGTCCCAGGTCGACGGGCACGTGCACCTTCCGCCGACCACTGGCGACAACATCGATGTACTGTGGAGACCTCACGCCCCACGTGTTGAGCAATTCGGCGGTACGTCCACCCGGCCTCCCGCATGCCCACTATACGCCCTCGCTCAAAGTCCGTCAACTGCACATACGGTTCACGTCCACGCTGTCGCGGCATGCTACCAGTGTTAAAGACTGCGATGGAGCTCCGTATGCCACGGCAAACTGGCTGACACTGACGGCGGCGGTGCACAAATGCTGCGCAGCTAGCGCCATTCGACGGCCAACACCGCGGTTCCTGGTGTGTCCGCTGTGCCGTGCGTGTGATCATTGCTTGTACAGCCCTCTCGCAGTGTCCGGAGCAAGTATGGTGGGTCTGACACACCGGTGTCAATGTGTTCTTTTTTCCATTTCCAGGAGTGTACTAAACGCGAGCAACAGTAATGCGTCCTGGTGGCCGTTCTACCTGCTGGTGAGAACTGCAAGATATTACGAATGCTACTGTTGTTTTCTAACGGTGATTGATTGTTGACAACAAACGTCACTGTTGTCAGTGTGCTTGTTTGAAGAGCCGCCTCCAAAAAGTTCTATTTGGTCACGACATACTATCCTTATCACACTTGTCAAACACCTTCTTTCTCGGTTAGTTATCCGTAGAACATGATGCCGTAAGACATTAATGAATGAAAGGAGGACAGGTAAGTAATCTCTTTTATAGTCAATCTACAAAAAGGTTGGAGAGCATAGACGTTTAAGATCTGTAAGATGCGACTTCCAGTTCAGGATCTTGTGAATAGAAGCACCAAAGTACATTACTGCCCATTAAAATTGCTACACCACGAAGATGGCTTGCTACAGACGCGAAATTTAACCGACAGTAAGAAGATGTTGTGATATGCAAATGATTAGCTTTTCAGAGCATTCACACAAGGTTGGCGCCGGTGGCGACACCTACAACGTGCTGTCATGAGGAAAGTTTCCAACCGATTTCTCATACACAAACAGCAGTTGACCGGCGTTGCCTGGTGAAACGTTGTTGTGATGCCTCGTGTAAGGAGGAGAAATGCGTACCATCACGTTTCCGACTTTGATAAAGGTCGGATTGTAGCCTATCGCGATTGCGATTTATCGTATCGCGACATTGCTGCTCGCGTTGGCCGAGATCCAATGACTGTTAGCAGAATATGGAATCAGTGGGTTCAGGAGGGTAATACGGAACGCCGTGCTGGATCCCAACGGCTTCGTATCACTAGTAGTCGAGGTGACAGGCATCTTATACGCATGGCTGTAACGGAACGTGCTGCCACGTCTCGATCCCTGAGTCAACAGATGGGGACGTTTGCAAGACAACAACCATCTGCACGAACAGTTCGACGACGTTTCCATCAACATGGACTATCAGCTCGGAGACCATGGCTGCGGTTACCCTTGACGCTGCATCACAGACAGGAGCGACTGCGATGGTGTACTCAATCACGAACCTGGGTGCACGAATGGCGAAGCTTCATTTTTTCGGATGAATCCAGGTTCTGTTTACAGCGTCATGATGGTCGCATCCGTGTTTGGCGACATCGCGGTGAACGCACATTGGAAGCGTGTATTCGTTATCGCCATACTGGCGTATCACCCGGCGTTATGGTATGGGGTGCAATTGGTTACACGTCTCGATCACCTCTTGTTCACATTGACGGCACTTTGAACAATGGACTTTACATTTCAGAAGTGTTACGACCCGTGGCTCTAACCTTCATTCGATCCCTGCGAAACCCTACATTTTAGCAGGATTATGCACGACCGCATGTTGCAGGTTCTGTACGGGCCTTTCTGGATACAGAAAATGTTCGACTGCTGCCCTGGCCAGCACATTCTCCAGATCTCTCACCAATTGAAAACGTCTGGTCAATGTAGCCGAGCAACTGCTTCGTCACAATACGCCAGTCACTACTCTTGATGAACTGTGGTATCATGTTGAAGCTGCATGGGCAGCCTTACCTGTACACGCCATCCAAGCTCTGTTTGACTCAATGCCCAGGTGTATCAAGGCCGTTATTACGGCCAGAGGTGGTTGTTCTGGGTACTGATTTCTCAGGATCTATGCACCCAAATAGCGTGAAAATGTAATCACATGTCAGTTCTAGTATAATATATTTGTCCAATGAATACCCGTTCATCATCTGCATTTCTTCTAGGTGTAGCAATTTTAACAGCCAGTGGTGTATTTAGAATATTCCCGTTTCATTCATCGATTTACCCTCGCGTATTATTCATAATGGTGCAATCAGGCTTGCACTTTTCAGTACTAGACTGAAGGTATTTCGTTTATATAACTTCAATTCAAAGAATCAGTTATTAATTTTCAAGAAAGTTTCCTCCATTAGCCATGATCATAATCACCTATATATAACAAGAACAACAGCGGATCCAATGTTCATCCATGTGCCACATCTGTAGTGATTATTCCAGTAAGATCTCTGATACCACAGTACTTGGGCTTCTGGAGGAGCATACTATGAACTGGATTTAAATACTTTTGACAAGTCACGTCTTCCCTACTCCATGATCTCTTGTGAAATTGTGCTCAAAAATGTCTCTGCACTCTGAGACACCGCCTCTGTTTGCGCAGATTATGTCACACAGAAGTTTTCCCCTTCCGGTGAGATTTCCATTTTGTAAACAATAACTACAGCACTTCTGGTTGACAAATAAGAAAGAGTACACAGGCACAAGTCGAACATAAAGGCAACAAATCCATGAAGATCGTCCATTAATGCATACCATTGAGGGATGTGTATGTCATTTCATCGAAGAATTAATTATTTTTACTTTCCCTACATTCTTTCTGAGTAACACTGATGCTCTCCAGCACTGTAATTTTTTACTTTCGTTAGATTAGTGACAGTGTACCATGAAAATGTGACCATCTAAGGTGACCCACGGCTCTTACCTACTAGTGTAAACAGAGAATTAAAACGATACAATGGCAACTCTGGCGAGGGTTAACTCTGTTACGTGGCTGCATCTAGTGGCATGAGCATTACATGAAACAGCAACGTGCCTGATGCTAGTCCAGCAAGTGGAGGACCCATTGAGTTGCTGATCGTCTAGAAAAATGAGTATCATCAAGCCACGTGTTTCATTTTTAAACGTGAAATGAAAACCGTACTTTACGGAACTTCTTCAACCATGACACACATCTGAACCTGAATAGTGTTTTTGACGCTTGAAACAAATAAATTAGTCCAGAATTAATATCTTACTCTACAACGAAGTACTCACTGTTTTCTAATTCTCTGACATTAAAATTCTGCGCTGGTATGAGATTCGAAACCGGGTTCGAGACCTGATGCACTGGGCAGCTTTCCTATTGCCACTCTGACGCTGAGTGAAAGATTCACTTTATAACAAATACCCAAGGTTGTGACTAAGCCACTTCACATTAATATCCTTTTTTCCACGAGGGCTAGTCCCACAAGATAAGCAAAACTATGAGGTCGGGAAGTAGAAGAGAGGTACTGGTGGAATTAAAGCTGTTGGGGCGAATTGTGAGTCACACCTGGGTTGCTCTGCAGGTAAGAACGTTGCAAGCCAAAGGCAAGGTTCCGGGTTCGAGCCCCGATCTGGCAGGACTTTTCAAGTAAATCAGCGATAAAGTTCCTTCAACTACTGGTAACAAGAGGAATAAACATTAGTATGGCAGAAACGGGATTAAATTGCGCAGCCATAAAAGCGTTTCAGAACGTTCCAGTGAATTGAGGGCGCTGACAGACAGTGAATATATTTTTGCCTGAGGTCACGAACGCAGTGTGCAGTGCAGTGATATTCGATTAGGAGGTAACTGGTTGGAACCACCTGAATCGGGCCAGGAAGGGAAAGAGATACTTGATCACCAGATTTCACGCCAATAGCCTGGGGTGAAATCAGTACTTCTCCACGATATCTGTCTGATGGAATGAGAGCATGTTGAGCTATTGATGGAGATCCTGCCGTAGAATAGAGACGCTAAAATAGACGGTTTCCTTTTGCTATTCGAGAGGAGTTGCTTCAAATCAAAATTTAGGACGATACGTTGGTAGAATGAATAGAATTATTCTCCTGTGTGAAACCTACATTGAACGGTATATCAGGAGCAAAGACGTTATGGGAAACAGATAGCTGCAAGTGAAAAAAGCTTTCTCTAATAAATAAGTCTCTGCTCGTATCAAGTATTGGTATGGAACTTGTAACGTTCGCCACACTCCGATCAGATAAACCACATTACCGCGTGATCATGTACCTAAGGATTTTGGAAGCAAGGCTATTGGCTCCAAATACTGCCGAATCGAAATGGGGAAAAATGTGCCAATCGATGTGGGGAAACATATGCAACTCACGGCCGAGAATGGCAACGACAACTCACTCAACTATAATATTTCGTTACGTTGAATTATTAAGGAATCAAATATTTCACGGAAATAAATATTTACACTTGCTGATTAATTTAGTTGCTTTAAATGAAATTGCAAAATTTTGAAATAACGCAGTCTCCCGTCCAACTGGGCAAACTTCACTGCAAAATCAGTTGATTACAGCAGTGACATATGTAATCTTCGATTGCCTGTGCAGCTCGATGGCCTAGTTTTGTATCATGCCTGCTGTTACAAAGACGAGGGTGTCCTGAAAAGTAAAGCCTTCGAATTTTTCATGTGAAAATCTTCAGGGGAGTATGAATGGCCTATCCCACCAATGTTAAATTTGCTAAACAATGACACTCAAGAACTACTTCATGCAACATTATGAAACGTTTGTGGGTTACTTATACATGCTCTGAGTACTTACTCCTCTAGTTTGATTGAAGTATATATTACATAAGTTAATATAGAAATTTTTCTCTGTTGTACTTTTTTATTACAATTTTCTATACATTTTTGTGCATTTTGCCAGAAATGTGCAAGTTATCTCTAACATTCTAGAGGTCTAATACAATAAGGGTATTTCAAATTAACTGTAAAAAAGATGAAGAGTCTACCTTTTACAGTTACTGAGAAAACGGGTCAATTGTCTTAGAAAAATTTATTTTTCAGAAACTGCAAGTGAAAATTATTTTTAAATAAAACTCGCTTTAAAATAGACTCAGCAGCTAAAATGCACCAGCACTATAGTCTTTATCTTCATCTACATTGGCAGAATGCAACCTCTTCCTCCTGTTCAGAGATCTTGCCTCCTTGGACACTTTTTGAACTAGTAGCTCAGCGTTCATGACTCTCTGCTTGTCCAGTTCCTCTAGTATGTCTTGTGTACTCCAACCAGTCTTCACTCCCACTTCCTCTAAGACTTTTAGTCTACCAGCATTACCATCATTAAATGTGATAACAGCATCAAACACACCAAGCTTCAATGTATGATACCCCACAAATACAGTTTTAGGTACTCTTGTCCACACTACATTGTTGAATGACTCATTCACATTTTGTTTTTTCCCCTGTTAGACATTTCTTCAATAGATCTGGATTTGCCAAATCTCTATAAACTGGCTTTATAGCCAACATGATAGCCTCAGGTAAAGAGTTCTGTGGGTAAACTTATCTAAAGTTCAGCTGCTTCAGATTTTTCATATTTACACCACTCACCTGAGCAAAGGTTGTGGATCGGATTGTCATCCATTGATATTTTATGGAAAAAGATTGCCCACACAGCCTTTTTCATACCATCTAGGTTATTTTGATTGCTTCTTATGGCTTCACCATAGTACTCCGATAGCTGATTGATGTTTTTGTCTAGTATACAGCCCCGAATAGTCTTCTCACCAGACAGTGGCGTGTTCAACAACTCCTATGTCCTCCGTCGAAGTCGTGTGCCCATTCTTTTCTGTGCGTGGTTGACACACTCCAACTTCTCTGGTATATTGTTGCCTTAAGGTTTGCTATCAACAACAGATTTGAATTAGCTACAGTCACCATCTCCAATGAACTGCACATAGCGAACCCCACGATTTTGTACAGAGTGATGAAAAATGTTTACAGCTGAGGTACTGTCCGTTCCTCCACTAGAGTCTGTATAATTCTTGATGCACTTTCGTTCGTGCAGCCTCTTTTTTGTCTACATTTGACTTAGCAATATTGCATCCATGCTAATGTTTGCATAAAATTTCTACATCTAGGATCTTACCTGTGTCAATACCTGTGACAGGTGCACAGGAGTTTAGAGACTGGTGGCACATCTTCTGCCAAGTACCATCAAATGCAACTGTTATGTTTATAGGTGTCTCACTGTCCCTATTTTCCTCGACTGCCTCCTGTGTTGTGGTTTCCGTTGATTCCTCTGCTACTTTTTCCACTTCGTCTAGTAAAATGTCTCTGTGTTTTGATATGCTTGTAGTGGGGCGTGGCAGATTCATTATACTGCATAATACTTTCCCAGCAGTAGGCCCTTTTCCAATGCACCTCAGTCCATAAAAATACCTTTGTTCGTCTCAAATAATTCGTTATGTTGACACTTTTCTGAAGTAAAAAATTGCTTCTGAAGTTTACAATTTTCACATGAAACTGTCAAGCTACAAACTAAACCATATCACTTTGAGGCATCCTCAGTGACGTTTATTTTTCCGCCACGTAAACTACAATTTGTAAATTCAGTGAACACGGAACTGAGAATACTGATATCTTTAAAGATGTTGACGTCTTTATCATTGACATTTCTCTTATTTGAATACATTTCATCATATTTCGCAAGTTTCTTTTTGGAAGAGGAACTTGAGGGTGTAGCAGTGGGTAGGGTTGTACCTGTATTGACTGAACTATCATTCCTAACCTCACTTGTAACCTCTGGTACATGAGAATAAGTTCTGCAGTCCCGATTTCCTCGGTTTTTTACTGTCTTGAAAACTCTTTTTGCTCTTGTCATTGTCAAATGTAATAATTAGCTTACAGCATCAAGAGTGAACTAACACAACAGCAAACAGAATAAAGTACTCACGAACTTTACACCAACAATATCGCATGCACAACACAAGCAAGACTTGCAACCATCATGCAAGTCCTACCAACTAACGCAACAAAGTTTCCACTACAAATTAAATCAAATCACAGCCTTCTAGACCTTATGGTTCTTGAGATACAAGGTTTTAGCTGATCAATGCTTTACGAAATCCTAAAAAAGTCCTTTGCAACTAATTAGATTAAATACTATTAAAAATACTTCCAGTCAAACAAATTTAATAAATCGCACACCAAATTAATTAGCAAATTCAAAATAATATTTCAGCATGAAAAAACAAAAAATTGAAAATTTTCGACAAAATGACCTTCAGGCTTTTTAGATAAAACAAATATTACTACCATTCTTCATCTTTATTCTTCATGCCTACAAATGTATTTCTCAACAAAATCACGAACTCACTTCTCCTAATGAGAGACAAGTTTCTTGATACCCTCGCTGTGTAGAATGTTTGACATAATTGACAGAGCCACAACCTCACCTCTGCTTGCACCGCTTCATCACTATCAAAGTGAAGTTCTTGAAGTTCTTAAGGCTTTAGAAACAGATCACAATCGGATGGGACCAAGTTGGGACTGCATGGAAGATTATCAATGACAGTGAAACCATTGCATCAGATTGCTGCAGACGTCGCAGTGTTCGTGTGTGGTGTGGCTGAAGGAGAGGGTGCTCCACGTGTGAACGAACTCTTCGAATTGGAAACTCGATAAAAGAACATCGTTTCTGATGCTCCGAAATAGTTACATTATACACAGACAAATTATACGATACAATTTGGAGCCTTCTAGCATCAGAGGCCTGCAAATATGTAGACATGAAGAATAATGATGTAGAATGTTAATAACGTTTGTTTCATTTAAAAAGCTTTAAGCAAAAAAAAATTGGAGACATTACTTTTCAGCACGGTCTCGTGTTATCTGTGATTACTGAATTTAATATGTCTGCGTCACTCAACTTGAATGTAGTATACTGGGGCACATTGGTATGTGACACCCGAACACGATTCTATAATCGATGTATGTCTTTGATAGGCTTTATATCGCAGACCCAGAGATACTGCTAGTGTTGGAGTAAAAGAGCGCTTGGTGCTCAGTTGTAGGTATCTGTCTGTGAGGGAAAGACGATCAAATAAGCAGTTTTTAGTTGTGTGCTCTGTGAAGCCACCAAGTGTTAGATTTATTTGGGTATGTCAATATTATTGAACATGGAAGCAGAAGTCTTCGTGTACTCAAGGTAAATATGTTAAATACACACATCAAAAAAGTTTTGCATCACCCCGGTTCCCAGAACTCCTGAAGATAGATGTTGACTGAGGATTTTGTATCACAAAGTCCCTTTGACTGTTCAGAGATGTCACTAAAACCGCCCAAAGATGTAAACAACCATGCATGAGCTATTAGAAGGAGAGGGTCCGATAGCCGATCAGTTCCACTCATTCTACAAGGAAGGAGGTACACAGCTCGTGTTGTCTGTAGTTCAACGACGCCTAGATGGGCAATACCGTGGTTCGATCGCGTCCGCATTGTTACTTTGTGCCAGGAAGGGCTCTCAACAAGGGAAGTGTCCAGGCGTCTCGGGGTGAACCAAAGCGATGTTGTTCGGACATGGAGGAGATACAGAGAGACAGGAACTGTCGATGACATGCCTCTCTCAGGGCCCCCAAGGGCTACTACTGCAGTGGATGACCGATACCTACGGATTATGGCTCGGAGGAACCCTGACAGCAACGCCACCTTGTTGAATAATGTTTTTCGTACAGCCACAGGACGTCGTGTTACAGCTCAGACTGCACGCAATAGCCTGCATGATGCGCAACTTCACTCCCAACGCCGATGACGAGGTCCATCTTTGCAACCACGACACCATGCAGCGCAGTACACATGGATCCAGTAACATGCCGAATGGACCGCTCAGTACTAGCATCATGTTCTCTTCACTGATGTGTGTCGCATATGCCTTCAACCAGACAATCGTCGGAGACGTGTTTGGAGGCAACCTGGTCAGGCTGAACGCCTTAGACACACTGTCCAACGAGTGCATCAAGGTGGATGTTCTCTGTTGTTTTGGGGTGGCAGTATGTGGGGCAGACGTACGCCGCTGGTGGTCATGGAAGGTGCCGTATCAGCTGTACGATACGTGAATGCCATCCTCCGGCCGATAGTGCAACCATATCGGCAGCATATTGGCTAGGCATTCGTCTTCATGGACGAAAAGTCGCGCGCCCGTCATGCACATCATGTGAATGACTTCCTTCAGGATAATGATATCGCTCGACTAGAGTGGCTAGCATGTTCTCCAGGCATGAACCCTACTGAACATGCCAGGGATAGATTGAAAAGGGTTGTTTATGGACGATGTGACCCAACAACCACTCTCAGTGACCTACGCCGAATCACCGTTGAGGAGTGGGGCACTCTGGACCAACAGTGCCTTGATGAACTTGTGGATAGTATGCCACGACGAATACAGCCATGCATCAATGCAAGAGGACGTGCTGTTGGGTATTAGAGGTACTGGTGTGTACAGCAGTCTGGACCACCACCTCTGGAGGTCTCACTGTATGGTGGTACAACATACAATGTGTGGTTTTCATGAGTAATAAAAGGGCGGAAATGATGTTTGTGCTGATTTCTATTCCAATTTCCTGTACAGGTTCCGGAACTCTCGGAACCAAGGTGATGCAAAACTTTTTTTGATGTGTGTAATAATTATTTCTGTTTTTGCCAGTGCATTGGTATAGATGAGTTGGCTGATAATTTGTAATTGTTGAGTAACCCCAGAATGTACATGAACCGTTTTGATAAAAAGGCTAGTTAGATATTTCACTTTGTAATGTTTCTAAGATTTGTTAACAGAGCTACATATAATTTGATGATTTGCATTTATGTCGGATTAGTGAAGGTAGATAAAATCTGCTGCTTAAATCTCACTGTTTGTGAATCAATTATGAGTGGTGTAACGTTTTTTTGAAAATGATTAATGCTGTAAGATTACATTGAATGTATGTCTGAACTTTTATGACGCCATGCTTAAATTTATGCTATTGTCTTATGAATTATTACTACATTTTTTGTTGGGTTAGTCAGTCTTTGTAATTTATAATTTGCCATGTTTCATTTATGTCTAGTCTTGTGCTCTATATTGCTATATATCTCTTGTACTTGATGATTAGTTTACTTGGTTTCACCTACGTAGATTTAAGAAATCAATGTACTATGTAACTCTTGTCCATTGCATATACTCATCCATTTCCTATATTTTGCAAAACCAATGTACCCAAGTCTCATTGTGTCCAAATGAGACACTATGCTCATAAATAGAAGCAAATGGAAGAGCAGGAAATGCAGCACATAGAAAGCATGACATAAGCAACTTGTATGGAATATTAAATACCATTGACACTTTTCACACTGTTTCTTAGCAGGCATTTATAACCATTTTCCTATTAATGTACTAGGTAAATTAGACTGATTGCCTGTAAAGATCTAGGAATAAGGATATTTTTTCTCTATATTTTGTGTTAGGTATAAGAGTATTGTTAGATGAGTGTTCATGCCGCGAGCTGCACCAAATTTTTGGAATAATGACGGAATATTGATGTTTAATGAGTGTTCATGGTATGAGCTGCCCTCCAGTAATGATAATTATGTTGATATATTGATGATTTTTCTATAATGTTACTGTATAATGTTAATACGTATTTTGTGTATGACGTGTGCCTTCTAGGAAAATCTGTCTTACCTTGTGCCAAATAATTGGAGGTGTTTGTATGAGAGTGTCAGAGAAGCTTTACACCTAAACTTTTTCTCCACCATTCCTTATGAGACCGCATATGATACTGCCTTCTTATGTTAATATGCATGACAGTCTTTTTTTTCAGGTTAATAATCATATTTCCAGGTTCACTGTTCCTGTAATTCATTTGTATCTTTGCATATTTGTCTCATGATTTACTGTAAATACTAAAGCCACTAAGCTATATTGCACTTAGTACTCCTGTCTTTGCATATACTACAATCACATTATTTCTTTGGTTTGGCCATAGCAGTTATTGACTCAAGATGAATGACGATTTACTGTTAATCATTTTCTTTATCAATCATGCCCATATCCTTTGCTGTAGATATGTGTATTGGTAGAGCTATAGGTCACTTAATAGATAATTTTATGAAGCCCTGAGGGTGCTACACAACCTGTAAATATTGTGATGTTACTCACATGATATCATACTGTGACCCTATGATTCTACTTGTCTAATATGTACTCATACAGGCCATACAGAGCTGTAGTTTTATATAATACTGCTATTTATGCACTTCTTTCTTGTAAAAGACGTGCTGGGTTATGTATTCTCATTATGAATTATGCATAGGCCTCTGAGTGCCATATAAAGTTATAGGTAAATGAGATTTTATGATACTTTCTAAGCTTTATGTTTATACTTTGTAAAACTAGGCTGCCTTGAGCCAGAAAGATGTTTTCTGTCACATATGCTATTAAGGTTAGCATTCATTTTATGTAAAACCAGGCCACTAAGAGCCTGAAAGAAGATTTTTTGTTACTTTTAGTTATCAAGGTCAGCAATTACTTCATGTAAAACTAGGCCACTTCAAGCCCCACTCATTTTATGGCTACTAAGATCAGCGATTATGTATGTAGAAAGGCCAGTTGGAGCATCTGATTGAGATTTTCTCTACAATTGTTTTATTGGTTAAGATTTGCATGTATTTCAACTACAAGGCCACCTGGAGTCTTTCAGTTCTTGATTTTACTGTTTGGTTTCCTTATGTAATTATATCACAATATTGCATATACAAGGCCACTGAGAGCCACAGTATAATATTATGAACTAGTGATGTTCTCTGTCATGTTAGGTTATTCTATGTCTAATTGGCAGCCTAATGCCACACTTATTGATGTTTTATTCAGAGTTCACTTTCAATTTTGTCTATTCACTCTGATGTAAAGCATTATTGCTTCATCCAGTCTGTAACTTCTTTAGGATACTGAACTTTTTCTGGTCAGATGGATTACTTGATGCCGACATAGGTAGAAATGGTCATGTTGAATTACCTTATGTTTGCTACTTTTTTGTACCTTCCATTACCTAGTCTCCTAACTCTGCTCATGATATTGGAGCAATTTGCTACTGGTATTCATACTTCGACATAACTGACTATATATGTTGTTTGGATCTCAGAAAAATCTCTCCCATGAAGAGCAGTGATGACGCCACTCATCACATTACTGATATTATGGTAATCGCCAACTATGGTTATTGGCAATTTGTATCTTTGCACATTACTGAAGGAAATAATATGTAGTTCAGATGTATTGGTACACTGAATGCAGTACACATTCGTCACTACTAAGTTGTTGAACCTGCACAAAACAAAAAGAAATGGACATTAAGATGCAGTCACTTCAACATGCTCATAGGTTCAACCATGACTCTTTCTTTCCCTTTCCTAATCCTGTACCATTACCTTAACAATTAGGATTGTATACTGATTCTGCTTTAGATGATTTATTTGTCAGCAACTTTGTTTATGAGACAATTTACTCATAATATATCCAGATTATGATTTATACTAGTGAGCCTGAGCACTATCAATTCTTTCAATATTAATTATGTTATACAGCTAGGTAAATTTACACCACATCTGTTGTACAAATTACTTCCAAATATGTGTCAAATTTGTTAAACCCCCCTGGAGAGTTGTGAAAGGAGTAGACTGCCAAAAGAATTCCATGTGTATTTCAAGTATTATGGCCAGGATTGCACACTGCTGAACCTGTAGCTAGCATATTTACATTCTTGTGAGAGACCAGAATATATCGCATTCCTCCATTGCTGCTCTAGAGGTAAGACAATTTAATTTATTTGTTAAATGCACAGGGACCAAAGTTATCAGTTTTGAACAGGGCCACATGATTCAGTGCCTAAGGGGCTGAATGTATTTTACAGTGACTGTATTAGTTTATTGGTTTGGGAGTTGCATTGCTCAACCAGTTCGTATAAAATTTTGCTAACAATAACACAGAGTAAGCACGCCACTTGCAGTTACAACACCCTACATGATAACCCGAGTTTTATATCCATTCTACAGTTCAGACATTCATTCAACGTAATCTTAAAGCATTCTTTATTTTCAAAAGAACATTACAAACTCAACAATTTTGACACAACATACAACAAAACGAACTTGTTGCAGCATGATGCAGGTGAAAAATTGGTCCGCAACATGTTTTACAATTGAAATAATCGGTTGTAGCTCCATCATAAGTTGTGTTGCAACTTACACTACTTGAAACAAAGCTACAACAACTTATTTCAAACGTAATAAAGCGAACTATGATTACTGTAACACTTAAATGACCTTGAAAACGACAATACACACTCATCACAGCTACTCAGAAAGGATACACCGGAATGGAAACACTTATCCATAATATATACAGTCCTTAGGGTTTCAGAATTAAGATATAGTGATAATCTTCTTAATACATATAGAAAGGGTGTTATTTTTTTACAGACATAATCAGCTTACTGCTCCCATGAAAGTCGATCATCTATGCATAAAACCAAGAATTTACAATCTGTACAGGTTGTTGGTAGAATTTCGTCAATCACAGTATTTTGTCTGCTTGGACCACTTGTTTTAAAATGAATAATATTAGTTTTTCTATATTTACTTTTAGGTCCTCTCTTTCAAAGTGAGTTCTTGCCTTTCCAGTAAAGTTATATATCTCTTCAACTAGGCTGATATCATTGTCTGCTTAGCAGACACCAGATCTATTGTCTGCATACATAGTGATCAATTGCTTATTGCCAAGAGAACTTGGGAAATCATTTACATAGCATACGAATAGGACTGAACCTAAAATGGAGCTCTGAGGAACACCAAAATGTATATTTCTTATAATGGACCTTCTCCTCTCCAGTATTTCTCCATTAGAGTACATAATCTCCGTGCACTGTTGTCTACCCTTTAATAATGTTTCTAGCAATTGTATGAGTTTTCCAATGACACCACTCTTCGCAATTTTTGGTAAGAGCATGTCATGGTGAACTCTATCAAAAGCCCTTGAGAGGTCCAGGAAGACTCCTCCTGCTTGGGATTTTTCATTTATTTTTTCGGGTACATTGTGCACAAATTGTACTGCTGCAGGTATGCTACTTCGACCTCTTCTGAAACCATGCTGGAAATCACCTAATATGGCAGCATTGTTGTAATGTTACAAGATTTTTTAATATTTTTTTCTCTATCGGTTTGCTGAAAGTTGAGATTAAGGCAATGGATCTGAAGTTCTGTACATTCTTATTTGCCTCTTTCTGTGTATTGGTTTCACTACAGAAAGTTTCAACTTGTCACGGAACACAGTTTATTAGATGAACTAGTGATTTTGTTAGTTCATGTTTGCATTTCTTCAATAGATATGGAGAAATATCATCTAATCCTACTGATTTTTTTGTTTCTGAGATTATCAATAAGCTGAAGAACGTCATATGTGCTTACTGCATGTACTGCAGTTCTGTTTGGTACAGGACTGAACTGAGTGCTGTCTATCCTGTTCATAGAGACATCATTTTCAACAGTATCTATGAAGTAATTATTAAAAATATTGCTAGAAGGGGATCAGATATATCTTCATCATTCACAGTTAATTGTACATTATTAATTTTAGTTTCTGTTTCCTTGTTTCTGATTTTATTTACAATGGAGCAGCAAGTCTTTTAAACATTATCTGAACCTCATATCTGTTGGCTGATTCTTTCTTATTTTGAACTCCTGACTTCTTTGTGGTTCTTATACTTGTACTGCTTGCAGAGTTCTTTATGTAACTCTGAGATAGTCAGACTGTGTAAGCTATACATGTTTTCCATTTTTTCTTTCACATCGTTTGTTTTAAAATCTAATGGCACAGATTTTTGATTTTGAAGGTTGATTTTTCTGAATACTCACTTTTTTAATGGGATGGCTCTATTTAAGTGCTCAGTCACAATTTCTGTGAACATGTTACATTTATTGTTGATTCCAATGGTAGTCGTTACTGATTCCCATGATTCCTGTCTTAAACTATGTCTTAGTGTAGCACTGTTGTTTGCAGATAATATTCGCCTGTGCTCATACATTTTTCTTGGTTTTAATTTGGTGTTACATTTCAGCACTAGTGTTTGGCCTAAATGATCTGAGAGGTGACCATTTATTATGTCTGTTGAGATGATGTGGTCATAATTTGTGGTAACATGATCAGTTAAACTACTATGTGTGTTAGTTATTCTGGTGGTTACTGGTTCAAGAAGATCTTCAGCCCCATAAGGCAGGATACAATCTGTAAAATGTTTGCTTTCCTGACCATCATGTAAAGTGTTGATGTTCAGATCTCCCAGTATGACAAGATTTACACTCCTACAGCCTGACATTAATTTACTTAAAATTCCATCAAGTGATTTCAGAAAAGCATGAAAGTTTCCACAGGGAGATCTATACACACCTATGGAATAGAAAAGAACAGTGCAAAATGTGATTTTAAGAACTACAGTTTCGAAATCTTTGTCAACAATGAAATTGTTTTCCATGGTGGTTATGAACTTACAGCCAGCCAGAGTGGCCGAGCAGTTCTAGGCGCTACAGTCTGGAACTGCGTGACCACTACAGTCGCAGGTTCAAATCCTGCCTCGGGCATGGATGTGTGTGATGTCCTTAGGTTAGTTAGGTTTAAGTAGTTCTAAGTTCTAGGGGACTGATGACCTCAGATGTTAAGTCCCATAGTGCTCAGAGCCATTTGAACCATTTTGAACCACGACCTTTATTGTGTGTTCTGTAGTAGAATGTAGCTATGTTGTAGCCTTCCAATTTGCAATATTGAATGTTGTTCACTGTTTTCTGGTGTTCTGTAACTATTACTACCTGTAGAGATAGTCCTGCAATAAATGATTCAAAATCATCTGTTTTGTTTCCTAAACCATGTGCATTATAATGCAAAAGTGATAAATTATTCTCGTGTGGACTAATATCTCTTTGAGGCACATATCAAACACATTCACTTGCATCTGGTGTTGAGCTGGTGGAAAGTTTTATTGTCTTAAAAAAAGATCGCTCTTGTCCTGCTGATGTATTGTTTTACTGACCTGGCATTTCGTGGTTGATTCACCCAAGCATTCGTTTTTTTGTCCTTGAGAGGGATGGCCTCTGTAGCACAACACTGCACGTTCAATGTTCACTATTTCCTGAAACCGTTGTATAACTAAGTCCTTCCCCAGCTTGTTGAGATGTAAGCCATGGGATGTGTGGAATCTTCTTCCTATGCAACTAATGCAACATTTTCGAATCTCGTGCTTATACTACTTAGGATCTGTTTATTTGCCCGCTTCACACTTCTTTATTTACACACGACCAGACTGGCAAGATATGTCGATGTGGAACAGAGAAGATGATCATGTTTGAGCTTCTCACCTCATGTAGCCTTCTTTTAAGTGAGATCACTATGTCTTTCGTTTCATTTTTTGCTATGTCGTTTGTTCCCGCTAAGAACACGAAAAATTCGTTACTTGTTGTTCCTGTTTCCATGTCATAGCTCTTGGAAGTCACTGCCTGAAATTTTGTGCCAGGTTTCACTATGCTAGTTATTTTGCGACCGCTTCTAGATTGAAATTTGGCTGATATGATCCATCCTTGACTATCTACAAATGAGTTTATTCTACACGTTTTTGCTGGTTGATGATAACTGTTTTTAGGCCTGCCGGTACTTGGATGTTGCGCGGTTGCACTGTTTGTTGCGCGGTGGCACTGTTTGTTTTGTCTTTTTTGTGTGTATTAGTCGATGATCCATCTTGAGGAACACTTGATTTAGATTCACTGTCGGCGACTACACTCACGGTTGAATTGTTTTTTTGTTTTTTTTTCCCCTGTGACTGAAAGCGACTCTGTCATTCTTAGTATCTCATGTCTTTCTTTCCATGTGGTCCAATGCAGCTCGCTGAGATATCACAGTCTACAGCTGAAATCACTTCAAAAGGGTTTGTAGTTCTTGCGTGTTGTTTTTGTAAGTGACTTTAATCAGCTTTTCGCCAGCAGGCGCTATGCTTTGCGGAACTTGCCGAGTATTAGGCTCACTTTTTCCAAGCTGAAAATTCGAAATATCCACTTTCAGAGCACTGATTATAAATTATAAGTTGAACACACTTTTGTTTAACTTCGTGATTTCATATTTACAATTTGCACACGCCTATTTTAACAGCAAAATTAAATCTTTTCCACGAAGAAACTGGTCGAACTTTCACGTTGGCCGCCATGTTGAACATATGACTGTTATTTTTTCCAAAATAATATTGTATGTTACTGACTCAGAAATTTTCAGAAAACCAGTTATATGTATCTTGTAAAAGATCATCTATGTTAGGATAAAATTTACAAATTAGAGAATCAGTTGTCCATATTATGTTACCACGTTTCTCATCAACAGATATACAGCCATGCTTGTGTGGTATTGTTCCTTTTCCAATACTGAGCAACTTTTTGTGTTATTCCAAACAACACCTTGATTCGCTTACATCTAACTGGTAAATCAGTTGGGATCACTAGTATATGGGGTATAAAACAGACCTCTCCAGCTGCTGGATCTGTGAGAATACTAGCTGCAATGACATTACTTGTAATAGTTAAACCTGGAAAAGAATATCATTACAAAGTTTGGAATGATGCAGATTGTGTAGTAATATTCTAATCATTAACCAATAACCTCTAGATACAATTTTCCTAATATGCAGGTTTTCTGTTGAAACCAACCGCAAAGAAGAAAACAAAACAGCATATTGTTGTATAAGAATTTTTGTTTACAATTACATATGTGGAGAAACAATGTATATGAGTAACAATCTGTATAATTGTTTTAATGCCCTGCTATCATAATTAAAACCGACTGTGAGGAAGACAGTGAAACCTATACTGTCTCCCTAAATAAAGAGACTAATTTCCGACAGTATACAGTCCTGTCATGGTCGCCACTTTGTAATATAATAAAAAATATAATAAGGTTTAGATATATGGAAATAATGAGGTAATTTTTCCATGTGTCAGACAAGCACAATAAGCTGGGCTATGCCTGTAAATGGGTAAAGAATTTTCTTATATTAGTTCTACAAGGAAAAAATAGTCTTTCTCTTGTAGACTTACACTTTCCAATTAATAATACTACGTCCGTTCGACGTATCCACCTACAAAATCTTGACCGTGCCCATCATTCCTTTCATAATCGGATCTTCATAATAACTCCAAAGTACACAAGTGGCCTTCCTGGGTTTTTATATATTACAGTACTACTTGGAATAATAACTCAATTTTTCACTTTTGAAATATGACTGTATTATTACTTCTACACACATCAAAAATACAGACTTTTTTCGTATTCTCATACCCAAAATGGCTACCGCCGATTTCGCTCTAAAATAACGTGAGTCTACCATCGTTCATTAGCAGAGAGCGTGACCTTCCTCTGAACAAGGAACAGGAAAAGCATCTTATGATTTTTAATACTTGAAAATAAAAATACATGACGGTAGGTGCAGGCTGTACACTGGGCTACTGCTTCACATTTTCTCTTTGCCTTTAAAGAAAACGAAAACATAAAAGCAAGAAATGCAAAAGGTACATCACAAACTGCATATTTTCACACCAAGCATAGTACAGCATTTCCTTTTTCACAGTCGGTTTTGACAGAAAATCTGTACATTTTTTATTCAAAAAACATATAGAGTACGTCTGTCCAAATATTTATTACAGTATTGTGTAGTAATTTAATTTAAATTGGTGAAGAACATTTCCAGATTTTTGCTAATAATATTTCCCCTTTATGTACTTATGGTGATATGTTACATTATTTTCACCTAATCAATGCACCCAAACAATCTGTTCTGTGTGCTTAACTTGGACTGGTACATCTACAGTACAGTACAATGTCAAAAGTTCTTCATGAGAAACCTTGATGTTGACATCTTGTCTTGTCCCATTCCAATCTGTTGACAGCCTGTATGAATGCTGCGATTTAAAATGCATTGTGGAATATTTTGGTGTTCCATTCTGTAAATGTGAACCGAACTTCATAGGAAACATAACCAAGTCCACAAGGGAACTTTGCAATGTGTCATGAAAACAAATCAAACAATAAAGTAAAGATTAAGAAGTAACAAAAGCACAAGATGCACTGTTAAACACGAGTGAGTGTGGTGGCAATAGGTTAGCTTCCGATGTTAGCAGACGACACACCACTGTCCTCCCAGTATCAAGCTGGGTTTTCACATGCAACAAAAGTGATTCCACTTGAGTGGCATCACTGAAGTTGGATGTGTAAACACCCAAATTCCTGGTGCGCCACTTGAGTGATGTCACCTCTAGCCATGCCAAAAATCTACAGTCACTTCAACTTTGTGACACCACTTTCCTTCCCCCACCACCAATTAGTGTCATCAGACTGCCACCTCATAGCTAAATTTAGAAACATCACTGAAATATTTTGATTTCTGTGTTTGTAATTTTGTTGCATGTATGTTTTTCAGTACTAAATGGTGTCTAAAAACAGTTGTTAGCATCAACTGTACAGTTTATTCAATGGTACAGTGAGCAATTAAACTTGAAACCAAGCGCTACAGAAGCAATGATTGAACTTGTGGTTGGCATGTGGTAAAACGTTCACAGTTGTGATTTATGTGTTGAAAAAGTGAAAACAAGGTGCATACACAAAGCCTACATCAATGGAAACAACAAAGGTCCAACCTGCAGGTCCATCTGGCGCCCAAAAAGACTGAGTTCTGGAAATTATGTAGCGACTGTATAGTTGTAAATGAGATAAATTATATAGACTACTTGAAAACTTTATTATTTTCTTTCATGTGTACTTACGAAAAAACTCTACATTTCTTAAAAAATACAGTTGAGATAATTGTGAAAGATCGATAAAGACAATGTTAGTACTGTGCAAAAAATTGATCATGTTATGCTATATGGTTAGTGGACAGCTATCATGACAACAAAATGATGTGGAGTATGATTCCATTATGTATGGTGAATACCAAGCAACTCTGAGAACATGATGTGTACGTTTTTTATTCTATGTGGTATGGGCCACGAACCATCTTAACATGGTTGTATTTTAACAGAAACATTATATTAACTTTCTGCATTTAACGTTTCTAGTAATTAAAGGTTTTTCCACTGTAGTTATGTGCACATCATGGTTAATTTGTGGTTAAAGTATTTGGTGTTTGTGTCATATGATGTATATATAAAATTTGTATGTGAGGAAGCAAGAACTATTGATTAATTAGAGAAACACGATTCTTTATTTCACAATAGCTCACTTAATTTCATGTTGTTGTGGTCTTCAGTCCTGAGACTGGTTTGATGCAGCTCTCCATGCTACTCTATCCTGTGCAAGCTTTTTCATCTCCCAGTACCTACTGCAACCTACATCCTTCTGAATCTGCTTAGTGTATTCATCTCGTGGTCTCCCTCTACGATTTTTACCCTCCACGCTGCCCTCCAATACTAAATTGGTGATCCCTTGATGCCTCAGAACATGCCCTACCAACCGATCCCTTCTTCTGGTCAAGTTGTGCCACAAACTTCTCTTCTCCCCAATCCTATTCAATACTTCCTCATTAGTTACATGATCTACCCATCTAATCTTCAACATTCTTCTGTAGCACCACATTTCGAAAGCTCCTATTCTCTTCTTGTCCAAACTATTTATCGTCCATGTTTCACTTCCATACATGGCTACACTCCATACGAATACTTTCAGAAATGACTTCCTGACACTTAAATCAATACTGGATGTTAACAAATTTCTCTTCTTCAGAAACGTTTTCCTTGCCATTGCCAGTCTACATTTTATATCCTCTCTACTTCGACCATCATCAGTTATTTTGCTCCCCAAATAGCAAAACTCCTTCACTACTTTAAGTGCCTCATTTCCTAATCTAATTCCCTCAGCATCACCCGACTTAATTAGACTACATTCCATTATCCTTGTTTTGCTTTTGTTGATGTTCATCTTATATCCTCCTTTCAAGATACTGTCCATTCCATTCAACTGCTCTTCCAAGTCCTTTGCTGTCTCTGACATAATTTCATAAATGGTTAAAATTAATGCAATACTGAGAGTATATTCAGAGTCTAGTATTGACAATTTCAATGCTCTTAAACACTTTGTGGCTTTTAGAAAGGGAATATGGAGGTTTCTGGTGGCAGTATAATTCCAGCTTCACTTTAGCTTTTAATAAATGTGTTGACCTTTGGTACATAATGACGTCAGATAATAAAGAGAACTATAGGTACAGATTACAAAAGACACTTTATTAAGCACAACTTGATACATGAGTATCAATAGTAACAGACTGAACTGCCCAGTCAGAGAGGCTGTATCGTACCTCTCACTGGTCAGCGATATTGTTGTTCCCACAGAGCCCCCCCCCCCTCCATGGTAGTTTATATTGCAGAAAGTGATGGTAAGCTGATGGCTGGGAGATGTCGTCATAAGTAGTAAGTGTAGACTGTAAGGCACAGAGTTCATAATTATGCAGGTACATGGATAGCACAGCTGGTGCAAGAAAATGCAGTGCCTGGCAGGGAAGAGGGAATGTTGGTACATGCATCAGGACCAGATGGTACCAAGGCAAGCTCGTGGCCCTGGAGTGGAAAGCATGACACAATGATGGCGAGATGGCTGTCGTTGCTGAAGCAAGCAGAGAAGGTCAAAGTGGGTAGTGAGAATGTCTGACAAAAGTCTCACATTAGACAAGGGGCATGCAGCAGGTGATGAGGCATCAATAGCAGCAAGTTCGTTATTGAGTGTCCAAGCCAGTTTGAGTCTGCTGAGTGAGACAGTGACAGGCTTACCATGTTGCAAGATATCAAATGTATCAGCTCTGCGATGAAGCAATTTGTGGGGGGGTTGAAAAAAGGGGGATTAAGGGCTGCACCTATCATTTTGACACTAAGCATGACAAATTAGCAGTTTGCAAGCTCCTTGAACAGGAAGACCTTCAGGGTAGTGTGACAGGAGGGGGAAGGTATATTGTGATAGGAGATCTGCTTTCTCACTCAGTCAGAGAGGGTGGGCAGAGGAGTTGTCATGGGGGGAGGTTGGCGCAAAATGAAATCTCTCGGAAATGACAACATCTCACCATAAAGCAGCTAGGCAAGTTGAGGTTCCAGTCCACGTTTATGAGGCGTGAGCAAACCAACAAGTACCCAGGGGAGGTCGTCGGTCCACTCACTTCTGTGACATATTAGGGTTGTCTTGAGGGTATGGTGCCATCTCTTAACGAGCGCTACGCTTTGCGGATGATATGAAGTCGTTCTGTAGTGAGTGATTCTGCACAAATTTCGAAGTTCGAGGAATAAGGGAGATTAAAACAATCTGCCTTGGTGTGTGATGGTGGAAGATGGACATCCAAAGCCGGCCGAGCGGTTCTAGGCGCTACAGTCTGGAACCGCGCGACTGCTACCGTCGCAGGTTCGAATCCTGCCTCGGGCATGGATGTGTGTGATGTCCTTAGGTTAGTTAGGTTTAAGTAGTTCTAAGTTCCAGGAGACTGATGACCACAGCAGTTAAGTCCCATAGTGCTCAGAGCCATTTGAACCATTTTTTTTTTTTTTTTTTTGAAGGGACATCCAAAACTAGCAAACCAATAGACATCAGATCCTGCACAACAGACTGTGGAAGGGATCACCTCTATCCATGATGTCACGTAGTCAGTGACCGACAGGATGTAACATTAGCCTACTGACAGAGATAGGGACCCAATGAGGTCCACGTGTACACGGTGCAGCGCTTAAATCTGAACAAATGAATCTTTTTTAAAGCAAATTTATTAAAGCAAAATACAAATCAAAATCAAAATTCTTTTACATATCTTTCAGGAGTAGCATTATTCGATTTAACCCCCTTCAGCCCCAATGACCACATCCAGTCTTGTTCTGAAGTGATCGCACACACTCTTTAAAACAGCGCTGTCCATATCCCCTAGTGCTGCTTCGATAGTGGTGAGTAGAGATGCGACATTAGGGTGCCTCGTCCTACTGGTAACTCTTTCGACTACAATCCAAATATAGTAGTCGAGGGGGTTTAAATACAGGCTAGTCAGGACTCAGAACTCCTTTGAGCAGAACATGTTAGCGTTATCCAAGAACCAGTTTTGGACTAAACAGTTCGTATGAGGTCTTCCTCTGCCATCCGACGCATTGTTCGCGCGCTGACATTCATTACTGACGCCAAGTTCCTGAGCGATTGCCCCGGGTCCTCCGAAATTAGCGCCTGAGCCTTTTCGATGACTGGTGCAGTTCATGACACGCGTTTCCCCGAATGAGAATTCCTCGCCAGGTTAGCGGAACCTTCCTCAGACTTCTCTGAAGCATTATACGTGGCCTCAACATCGTAAACAATTGATCTCGGGTACCCGAAGAATCGAACTACTTCAGTGGGCGAACGCCCAGCGCTGACACTCTCGATTATCTCGGCTCTTCGGTTGTGCTCCACACTTGTCCGTAACATCTCGGCCATTTTGAGGTTCTGACTGTTTACCAGGTGCCTATGGCTCTCAAGAACACCAATCGCGGCATCCAGCGGAACTACGATATGGTGGGAAATACAAATTGAAATTTGCCTGGATTTAAGTGCCTCACCTTGTGTACGCTGGAACAGACCCTTCAGTACTTCAGAGTGGCCCAGAGATGGCTGGCTGTGTCGTGAGATTTAGCTTCATTGGCAGGAAAAACACACTCTTTTCCAAAGCTTACAATCTGTCTTGATGTTCGTCCAAACAAAATGCTTCGTGATTAGGTGCGTGGTTAGTTGCACTCCAGGACGTGCAACACTGTGATACTGCTCATGGACCAGGTGATGGAAAGATTGAGGGACAAGGGGGTGAGCCAGGTTCTATGAGGTGTCACAGGGAACCGGACGATTCACACCTTGTATGAGCCTGAGTTCGATGCAAGGGTTCATCATAGGATCATTAAGAAATTCTTTCAGCTGTTGGTCGCTGTGCCGTGCTTGTGCAAATTCCTCGTAATCATTGTAAGTGGAAATAGTACCATTGCGAAAGTTGCAATGCTGCCTGCATCTTTTACGTGCCGTACATCGGTTGTGTATTGTACAATGTACTCTAAATGTCTGTATCGCCTAAGGCACTCGTCTTCAGGAGGGTTGTGAATAGCATCTACGAGTGGTCAGTGATCAGTGTACACAACAAGAGGACGTCCTTCAATGTCCTCTCAAGAGTAGTTCACAGCTTCATAAACTGCTAAGAGCTCCCTGTCATAAAGGGACCATTTGCACTGGGAGTGTTTGAACTTGCACGGAAAGAAGAGAAGGGCCTCTGGGAGCCGTTTACTTCCTATTGCCGAAGAGCGCTAATGGACAGGTTGCTAGCATCTGCAGTAATTGAGAACTGAGCGTCAAGCACTGGATGAAACAAGGTGATAGCATGCAGAAGGGTGTCCTTGATGTGTTCAAACGCCTACATAAGCCCTTGCTATTTAGAGCTTGGGTGAGGGGGTCTGTAGATGGCAACAGCAGAAATTTACCATTTATAGGGAAGTACGTGGTAAGTGGTAGGTGGAAGTAGGTAGTGAACAAACTCGGTGCACTGGGGGTGTGTCGAATGACCGACGGTTTACTGCATGGCCTAAGAATGTTATTTCTGTTTGGTGAAGTTGAACTGTCAGTGAAAATGGCAAGTGAGCACGAATCCAGTGTATGCGAATGAAAATAAAACGCGGTTGGAAGATTAATCGGATCTTTCCAATACGAATGTTCATTTATGCTGCAGAAATCACACCAGAGGTGCGTTCTGCGGCAAAATCAGTAAGAGGATTGTCGACTGTTCACACTGTTGTGCAATCACGTCCTCCAGCGATACAGTGATATATGGAGTGTCGCTGTCACTTTTTATCACTCATAAAGCACAGGGCACACCATCCGTGTTTGCTGTTAGCAAAGAATATGGAATAGTGTCATGATTCCTGAGGTTCATGACACAGTGGGTGCAGGGAGGCCCCATTGTCAGACCGGAATAAACGAATTCACATGAATGAACAGCACACAGTAGATGGGGTCACCAATTGTCAAACTCTGCTACATGATGTTGATGGGTAATAAAGAGCACCATAGGTATGGACTAGAAAAATCACTTTATAACATGACATGGTACACGTATCAATTAACAGCTGTGCTCTGCAAAGTCACAGACCAAACTACCTGGTCAGAGAGAGTCAGCATCGTACCTCTCGCTGGTCAGCAATATTGTTGTTCCCACAAATGAAATCGCCAACTATATGACAGTGGCTTTTAGCACGCTTTCACAAGCAAATTATGACTTTAATATAGTGTCTTATTTGACTAATACGGAGCGTAAGGGAGACAGTATGATCTTTTAAATTGGTCTGGGGAACATCGAGAGCTTCGAAAGATCGTATCTTCTCTCATGTCCCAAGGAGAGGATCTGCGGAGGAGACTAGCAGTGCATTCTGAACGTTGTAACTCTGTAGAACCTCTGCAAATTCGCTGCATGTAGTAAAACGATTCATGTACAACTGTGTTTTATATCATTCAGTAGTGGTTTTGCCATTCCTTAGTACCCCACTTCTACATTCCGTCTAAATACGCGACATTTCGCTGTTCGACGATTTCAGTTAGATCACACCATGACAACGGGGCCAATACATTCTACAGTAACCATAATGTTGGTGCCAGATGATATCAGCAATGTGCGTACAATCTATGAAGAACAATATCGTTTTTGTGCTAATTACATACTGAAAACTGTGTGCGCTGTTTATCTTCATGAAGATAACATGACAGCAAACAGTGTCAACGACGAATCACGACAATGGATTTCTTAAGAAGACTTCAAAAAAATGGTTCAAATGGCTCTGAGCACTATGCGACTTAACTGCTGAGGTCATCAGTCGCCTAGAACTTAGAACTAATTAAACCTAACTAACCTAAGGACATCACACACATCCATGCCCGAGGCAGGATTCGAACCTGCGACCGTAGCGGTCACGCGGTTCCAGACTGAAGCGCCTTTAACCGCACGGCCACACCGGCCGGCTGAGAAGACTTCAAGGTGGATACACTGATAGACCGTACTTTGAATCAGTTTAACGCACACCATACATCAAGTGTAAAACTCATCCTTCCATGTCTTCCGTGCCATGTACTGGATATGAGGACCTGCACTCTGCACCAAAACGTCCCTATGTGTTGAAGGAACACTAGGCAGGCATCTTACCATGTGCCTTGTGCTTATTACACAGTGCCCGGGGAAACGTTCACTTGGACACTGGGACGACCAGCATGCTATCCTACACAGTTCATGTGCTAGGGTCTTACCATCTGCATCTATTGCGCCGCACTTAAATTACAAACAATCGCATCCTGTTATTATCCAACCTGTTTTGTACTATGGACTACCATCAGCCGGGCTACACTACTCATCAATTCTGCTGCAGTTCTCAGTGCAACTGCTGATTTGGTGCCACCCATGCCTACCATGTCGCATTCTGGATAAGACTATCCACGAGGTATGCTTCAGTTTTACTAGACAGCGACCACTCTATCAATCAAGGCGCACAAATGCTATACAGGCCCAAACTTCTCCCACTGGGCTTATACCATCCTTGTGCCATGATCTTGGAGTGCTGCATATTGTAACGCAACACCAGGGGACATGGTATGAACAACTAGCATCGAAGTCGTCACTTGCACTGAAATCACATACATCGGTCCCAGGAGTTTCACTTTCAAGGAGTGTTAACTACAGGAAACTGCCTCCATTCGACAAAGACCGCCCAACAATGTGGTTTGCTATGGCTAAAAGTGACATCCAGAAACTTCAACAACACTGCAAAATAGCGAACATCCTCTGTCATCTGGGCGAACAGGCAGAGCTGATCAGTGATGTCATCCTGGCACCTCTACAGACGAAAAAATACGACGCTTCTAAAGTGGCCTTGCTACAACGACTTTCCTGCACTCATGGACAACAACTCTGCGATGCATAACATAGCCAGCATTCATAACTCGATAAATCTTCACAGTACTGGCGCCAGCTACGAATCAGCATTGTTACTAACTTACTATCCAACACAGCTCTGTGGACCCCATGGCTCATCAGCCTGCTGACAGACCTGCATCTCACCATGATAACACACGCTATTGAACCACTCGAGCAGTGACTCCCAATCCCAGACTGCCTGTCTTCAGCCATCAGTTATCACCACGCCATTAACACACAAGGCACAGCAAATTCTACATTCAATGCCACATGAACTGTGCCAGACTTCCACAATGGCTGACAACAGCAACGCTACCTGGCCCCCACCTCTGGCTCCGTGTCCTTCTTCACCACCAGCGCCTTCACAGCATGCAGCTGTCATACCAACAGACACCTTCAGTCTATTGGTTTCATCACCAGTTTGAGTTAGCCATGCACAAGGTCCTTCCCACCTCCTGTAGATATTACCCAAACACCAATCACAGGACGAATTAAATGGCCCAGCATATGCTACATCTACATCTACTTGGTTACTCTGCAATTCACACTTAAGTGCCTGGCAGAGGATTCATCGAATCTTTTTCATACTACTTCTCTACCATTGCACTCTCGAACGGTGCGTGAGAAAAAGGAACACCTAAATCTTTCCGTTTAAGCTCTGATTTCTCTTATTTTATAATGATGATCATTTCTCCCTACGTAGGTGGGTGTCAACAAAATATTTTTGTGTTCAGAAGAGAAAGTTGGTGATTGAAATTTCGTAAATAGATCTCGCCGCAAAGAAAACCGCCTTTGTTTCAGTGGCTGCCACCCCAACTCGCGTATCGTATCAGTGACACTCTCACCCCTACTGCGCGATAACACGGAACGGGCTGCCCTTCTTCGCACTTTTTCAATGTCCTCTGTCAATCCTATCTGCTAAGGATCCCACACCGCGCAACAATATTCCAGCAGAGGATGAACAAGTGTAATGTAGGCTGTCTCTTTAGTGGGTTTGTCGTATCTTCTAAGTGTTCTGCCAACAAAGAGCAGTCTTTGTTTCTCCTTCCCCACAATATTATCTATGTGGTCTTTCCAATTTAAGTTGATCGTGATTGTAATTCCTAGGTATTTAGTCGAATTGACAGCCCTTAGATTTGTGCGATTTATCGTATACCCAAAATTTATCGGATTTCTTTTAGTACCCATGTGGATCACCTCGCACTTTTCTTTGTTTAGTGCCAATTGCCACCATACAGAAATTATCTCTATATCATTTTGTAATTGGAATTGATCGTCTAATGACTTTACTAGACGGTAAATTACAGCATCATTTGCAAACAATCTAAGGGAGCTGCCCAGATTATCACCTAGATCATTTATGTAAATCAGGAAAAGCAGAGGGTCTATGACACTACCTTGCAGAACGCCAGATATCACTTCTGTTATACTCGATGATTTACCGTCTATCACTACGAACTGTGACCTCTCTGAGAGGAAATCACGAATTCAGTCACACAACTGAGACGATACTCCATATGCACGCAATTTGATTAATAGTAGCTTGTGAGGAACGGTATCAAAAGCCTTCTGGAAATCTAGGAATATGGAATCGATCTGAGATCCCTTGTCGACAGCACTCATTACTTAATGGGAATGAAGAGCTAGCTGTGTTGCTCAAGAACGATATTTTCTGAATCTGTGTTGGTTATGTATCAATAAGTCATTTTCTTCAAGGTGTTTCATAATGTTCGAGTACAGTCTACGCTCGAAAATCCTACTGCAAATTGAGGTCAGTGATACGGGTTTGTAATTCAATGGGTTACTCCTATTTCCTTTCTTGAATATTGGTGTGACCTGTGCTACTTTCCAGTCTTTAGGA
The DNA here is from genome assembly GCF_023864345.2 of Schistocerca serialis cubense. Classification (NCBI taxonomy): domain Eukaryota; kingdom Metazoa; phylum Arthropoda; class Insecta; order Orthoptera; family Acrididae; genus Schistocerca; species Schistocerca serialis. The sequence continues at coordinate 155,986,696 of NC_064641.1, forward strand.
ACAGACCTTTCGTCAAGTGAGCGGTTGTATGTGACTGCTAAGAAAGGCGCTATTGTGTCAGCATACTCTGAAAGGAACCTGATTGGTATACCATCTGGACCAGAAGACTTGCCTTTCTTAAGTGATTTGAGTTGTTTCGCAACACCTAAGATACCTACTTTTATGTCACGTCACTCATGCTAACAGCTGTTCTGGTTTCGAATTCTGGAATATTTACTTCATCTTCTACCGTGGAGGAAATACGGAAAACTGTATTTAGTAACTCTGCTTTAGTGGCACCATCATCGGTAACATTTCCAACGCTATCGCGCAGTGACGGTATTGACTGTTTTTTGCCACTGGTGTACTTTACATACGACCAGAATCTCTTTGGGTTTCCTACCATATTCTGAGACAATGTTTCATTGTGGGAACTATTAAAAGCATCTCGCATTGACGTCCGCACTAAATTTCGAGCTTCCGTGAAACTTAGCCAGTCTTGGGGATTTTGCGTTCTTCTGAATTTGGCATGATTTTTTCGTTGCTTCTGCGACAGTGTTCTGACGTGTTTTGTGTACCATGGCGGATCATCCCGTCTCTTATTAACTTATGCGGTATGAATCTATCCGTTGCTGACGATAATGTATCTTTGAATTTGAGCCATATCTGGGCCACACTTGCATAATTAGCTTGGAAGGAATGGAGACTCTCTCATAAGAAGGCATCAAGCGAATTTTTATCTGCTGTGTTAAATAGATATATTTTGCGTTTATTTTTAGTGGTTTCGGTTGATATGGTTTAGAGTCTCGCTACAATGACCTTGTGTTCACTAATCCCTGTATCCATCATGACGCTTTCTATTAGATCAGGATTATTTGTGGCTAAGAGGTTAAGTGTGTTTTCGCAACCATTTACAATTCGTGTGGGCTCATGAATTAACTGTTCAAAGTAATTCTCAGAGAAAGCATGTAGTACAATTTCGGAAGATGTTTTCCGTCTACCAGCGGCTTTGAACATGTATTTTCGCCTACAAATCGAGGGTAGATTGAAGTCTCCATCAATTATAACTGTATGCGTGAGGTACTTATTTGTAATGAAATTAAAGTTTTCTTTGAACCGTTCAGCTATTATAGCATCTGAGTCAGGGGAACGCGATAAGGAGCCAATTATTATTTTGGTACGGCTGTTGAGTATAACCTCCACCTATAGTAATTCGCAGGAACTATCTATTTCAACTTCACTACAGGATAAACTACTACCAACTGACACAGACTCACCACCACCTACTTTATTTAATCTATCCTTTCTGAACGCGGATTACGCCTCTGTAAAAATTTCGCAGAATTTAGCTCCGGCTTTAGCCAGCTTTCTGTTCCTATAACGATTTCAGCTTCAGTGCTTTCTTAAAGCTCTGGTACTTTTCCAACACAGCTACGACAGTTTACAACTACAATACCGACTGTTGCTTGGTCGATTCTCGTCGTTTCTTTGCCCTGCACCCTTTTAGACTGGAGCCCTTTTTGATCCTTCCCAAGACTGTCTAACCTAAGAAACCGCCCAGTCCACGCCGCACAGCCCCTGCTACCCATGTAGCCACCTGCTGTGTGTAGTGGACACCTGACCTATTTAGCAGAACCCGAAACCCCACCACCCTATGGCGCAAGTCGAGGAATCTGCAGGCTATATGGTCGCAGAACAGTCTGAGCCTCTGATTCAGACCCTCCACTTGACTCTGTACCAAAGATCCGCAATCTGTCCTGTCGACGAAGCTGCAGATTGTGAGCTCTGCCTTCATCTCGCTAGCAAGACTGGCAGTCTTCACCAACTCAGACAGCGGCCGGAAACCGGAGAGAATCCCTTCCGATCCATAGCGACACACGTCATTAGTGCCGACATGAGTCACCACCTGCAGTTGGCTGCACCCTGTACCCTTAATGGCATCCGGAGCGATCCTTTCCACATCTTGGATGATTCCCCCTGGTATTCACACGGAGTGCACATTGGCTTTTTTCCCGTCCCTAGCTGCCATATCCCTAAGGGGCTCCATCACCTGCCTAACATTGGATCTCCCAATGACAAGCAATCCCACCCTCTGCACTTGTCCAGACCTCTCAGGAACACCGGCCACTGCCGCAACAGGCGAGGCCGCCCTTGCTGGCTCAGATGTACTTTCAGCAGTGGGCTGCACCTCAAACCCATTATGGAGGCGTAATGGTACAGCCTTGAGGCCAGAACCAACTTTCGCCTTCCGTGCAGGGATTCGCGACCCCGCCATGGTTCGCCAATCACCGTCAAGCAAGTGTCGACTGGCAAGGACGTCCGAATCCGAGGGCGCAGTGGTATCAGAGATCCCAGGCGATGCTACAGGTTCCAGAGGCGCCAATGCACTAGCCTCGGGTGTCCCAATGTCACTGTGGCGCAGGACAACAGCCTGGAGCCTATTGACCATAGCCAACACAGCGTCCAGCTGTTTACGGACCAAACTTCTCAATACCACTCTGGTATCGCACTGATACAGGACACTATACCAATACTGCCACATGACTCTCTCTTCATCCTTGACCTCACCATCCATATGTGCTTCCTAGTGGATACAAGAGTAGACATTATCTCACACCCTTCGGTAGCACATCATCATTTCATCGTAGACCTTATACCTACACTAAGCTACCGACACTGAAATCCAGGTACACAGCACAATGGCAACCACCATTCATCTAGTAACAGATATTACATGTGAGTGGGACTTCTGCGAAACTGACATTACAGAGCTGGTCCTGGAAATTGACTTACTGCATGAAAATCAACCTTTGCCAGACATCATGTGAGCCATGTTCACACAACATATGACAGGATATCGTGTGGGTGGTGCCATTGCATCCTCTCCGCCTACGACCTAATGTGATGCAACCAGCCTATCAGAACATCACATCTTCGATGAGGCATATTCAGAGACTCTTCATGACAGCACTCACACAGTAAACATCCAAATGACCCATCAGCAAATTCTCAAATGTCAGTCACAATCACAAAAGCTATGGTGCGAGAATTCTTCACATTCATGTCATATCAAAACCACTGTTGCAGCACTTGCATTGACACAGAACCACCCGCGGTCACTATCCTCACAGCAGATGGTTACATCAAATGGGCTGCCAGCCAGCTAAATTCATGACAATGGAGCTGCCCCACCACCATCAACACTGTCGCCACTGGGCAATAGTCACACCCAGGTTAGTACAAGGCAACATACGGTGTTGTCAAACTGTGCTTGCCTCCGCTATCCCCACCTTCCACCGCATATCACCCACATACAGAGTTAAAGATGGCACAATGCATGGCATTGTTATGACAGAAGGTCCACCCAGCCATCACAAACCATTCCACCTCTGTCTAGCAGATCAGCAGATCATGAAGAACGCCGTTAATGAACAGCTCCAGTTGGGAATCATGCAGCTGTCAGATAGTCAATGGGTCTCCAGGATCAAACTTGTCCCCAAAAAGATGGCACCCTGAAGCTCAGTGGTGATAACAGGTTTCTTAATTCCAGGATAATCCATGACAGCTACCCAGTTCGTAACGTACAAGTTACGTGCAGCACAGTGTTTAATGTCATTGTCTGTAAAAGGGGTTGTACCTGCAGATTCCAAAGCTCCAAGATTACATTGAAAAGACCATCATTATTGCCCTGTTTGGGCTCTTCAAGTAGCTGTGTATGACTTTGGCTCGAAGATGCGTGGCAATCATTCATCGACAGGCTCCTCTTCCACCTCCTGCATTGCTACAAGTATTTGGATGATAATTTGATCTACTCCAACAATCTCGAAGATCACTCGGTTCACTTACAGCAGGTCTTAGGTGCTCTCCATGAATGGGAGAGTTATCATTAACGAAGCTAAATCTCAACTTCAACAATTTTCAGTCGCATTCCTGGGCCACACCCTGAATGCAGATGACATTCGCCTTATGGCGGAGGGCACACATGTGGTCCAGAACATGCCTCTATCAAAGGCATACCACGACTTACGTCGTTTCCTCAGCACACTAAACTTTTACTGCTGCAACTGACCACACGTGGCTGCTTCACAGTTGCTGCTGACACATGCAATGGCTATAAAGAGCAAACACAGCAAGAAAAAGGTCAAACGAATGGCAAGCCTGAAAGAAACATTCCAAACCTCGAAACAACCACTACTTAACGCTGTCACCCTAGCCCATCCCGACATGAATGTGTGACTCACCCTTACCACAGATGCTAACAACATCGCAGTGGCGACAGTTCTGCTGTAAATCGTCGACAATGTGTAACACGTCCGGGAGGAAAGGGGCTCGATATGCAGTACTAATAAAAGCTAGCCTTTAGCCCTTGAGACTATACAACACTCCCTAGACACAGGAATGGGACTGGATATTTAACGACCGTGTGCCTAAACCTATGTACCAGGTCCTTCCTGCGGCAGTTGATCTGCTGCTCTCTGCACTGCCTGCTGTGATGTGTCCTGTAATAACTATTGTCTAGCAGGGAGAGAAGTCACTCACACCAACAATACCAAGGTTGATCTGGTAGAATACACTGTATTCTGTTTAACACTCGCACAGGGTGAGGCTGCACTTTTCACAATTAACATTATTACCCAATGGACGTGATCAGTATTTGTACTCCAAATACGTGCCCTTTGTGATGTATAAGATTGCTGTCGAAATGATAACATCCAATACAAAAACACAGTACATAGAACACAAAATAATCACTGTTCAACGGATATATTATCAGTCGACTATTGGCACAGTTCTTCCAACAGTACTAAAAACTCAATAACTTATAACACGAGCGTACGCGTGACCGAATCGCGACGCGGATGCCCCATAAAATTCCAGGTACGATATACTAACGAGAAAGTACCTGCGATCATGATGTTCAGTCAGTCAAAACGATATGTGTTTCTTTCACTTAGAACTTGCAATTAGGATCATACCAGTCCGCATTATTTTTCCATAACCGCCGCAACGCGCTTGATTGTTGTTCTTAAAAAAAAAAAAAAAAAAAAAAAAGTTCAAATGTGTGTGAATTCCTACAGGATCAAATTGGTGAGGTCATCGGTCCCTAGACTTACACACTCCTTAAACTAACTTTATCTAAATTGTGCTAAGAACAACACACACATACACATGCCCGAGGAAGGACTCGAACCTCCAGGGGGAGGGGCCACACAATCCCTGACATGGCGCCTCAAACCGCTGGGCCACTCCTCGTGGCCATTGTTGTTCTCCTGGCATGACACACGAAACCGAGAAGCATCACCTTTTTGATAAACACTGATACTGTGCCGTGAACACCGAAATTAAACTCAAAACTTGTGTGGCAAATATTTTTAATTACTTCACCATAACCCGTAAGGTACGTGCTGCAGCCACGGCATCAAAACAACACTCCACCCACGTTCCACGAAAGCTACGCGACGACTCCCCACTGTTGCTCTGTGCTCGGCAGAGAGGCGACTATCGATTGTCAACGATACAATTCTATGCTTACAAATTAGATCGTTCTCCAAGAAGCTCACGTCTCTCTCGTCTAAGTGGTCTCCTCTGACCATGAGTTGCTTGCAAAGTACTCTGCAATCAAACGTTTTCGAGAGGACATAGAAGGGCGCTACGTAATCGTTGACATTGACCATAAGCTGCTTGTGGGCACAATCAAGAACCCGTCTCAAGACGTGAGTCTGCGCCATTTTCGCAGCTTCCAAGGGGCAGACAACTTAATCACATATTACGTCTCATGGACTGGAGCACTTTAGTTACAATATTGCTATGAACTTAAGCCAACAGAACAAGCTAATGGCCCTTCCATCGACGAACTCATGACATATTGGATGACCAATCCGGATCGAATGTCAAACCTTATCCAACACTGAGCTAACACAGCTATGTGACATGTCCCAAGACAGGATATGCCACATCATGCCGTGCAGTATGTGATGGGAAGTGTTCAACAGGCTACACAACTTGAGCTACCCAGAAACCAGAACAAGCCTTATCACAGACAGGTTCGTAAAACACGGGTTTAAGCAAAGCTGCAGAAGCTGGGTACAGGGCTGCCTAGCCTATCAATGAAATAAAACCAACCAATACACTCAGCCACAGCCACAGACAATTTCCTACAACCAAAGAATGTTTAAGACATGTACATATCGATGTTGTAGGACCTTTTACTCCATAAGAAGGCTTCCAGTTCCTGCTTTTAGCCATCAATAGAAGACTGAGATGAATCATGGTGGCACCTATCCACAATATTACAGCGGAAACAATGGCAAGCACATTTATAGAAATGTGGACCTTGCACTATGGAATTCCAAACAGATCACCACAGATGAGGGCTGGCTGTTTAATTCAACCCTCTTCACAGCCCTGTGCCACCTGCGCAGCATTAATTGCACATGCACCACATCTTACCACCCCCAAAGCAAATGGTTGGTTGTGAGGTGGTACAGGACTGTGAAGATGGCTCTAATGTGTCACAGTGGATCCTGATTCATGGCACTGCCATGGGTGCATTCAGTTGGCATATAAAGATGACCTCCAAGCATCACTTGCCAAGATCCTACATGGGGAAACCCTATTGTTTCTCATGGACTTTGCACAGCATATATTCAATGCAGTGCACACTGGCCTGTCAACATTAGTGGGCCGAGTTCACATACACATTCAGAACATAATGCTATTATCACCACACATGCAACTGAAAGTATTCGTTCTTAAGGACCTCTGCCACTGTTAGTTCGTAATGATACATGATTCCCAGCTCTCCAGCCACCTGACACAGGACCTCACAAAGTGTTGTCTCACAGTGAACAGATCAGTGTGTGGCACACCAACAACAGTGTCCCATGCAAGGCTCAAATCTGCATGTGTTCTGCAGGATGACTATACTATGCCCTCACAGACTTCAGACACCCGATCCCAACATAGGCATACAGACCATGCTGACACCAACAACCTCAACCCAGATACCATCACCACCTTGTCAGCCTCTCACAGACTTACCACTGCTGTCACCTGCACTGGACGTCACCTTCAAATTGCGTTATGGCTGCATCAGACAGCTGCCTCAGTACCTAGCATAATGTCATCTGTACACCGTTCGCCAACACTCTCCTCCCCCTCAACGGCAGACAACAAGTACATACACATGCTGGAGGCCTGAAACGAGTTTCCCACTATCATACAGCAGCTATCCAACACACACCTCAACGAGAAACTGTCCAACCGTGTCTTGCTAACGCGTCAACCACAGCATGGTCGGTCTGGCGATCTCGCCCATGACCAACTATCGACTCAACTCAATGTGCTCTGCAGTCCCTGTTCTTTGGGAACATCAAAAGCTTCGACAGGTCGAAACATCTATAACATCCCAAGGAGACGATCTCCAGACGAGATTAGCAGTACGTTTTGGACGCTGTAAGCGTGTAGACCATCTTTAAATTCACTCTGTGCAGTAGAACGACTCATGAGTAACTGTGTTGTGCATCATACGGCAGTGGTTCTAGTGTGACTTAGTACCCTGCTTCCACAAGTCTTGAGGGCATTGTAAATAGTATTCAACACATTATACGAGAACTTTGAAATTGTGCTTTTCATAATGCGGCATAAACGTTGGAAAGTCGACAGGTAATTACTAGATATCAAATATCGTAGTGTCACTTCTAGCTGCACTCGATCCAGGAGTACATCTGTAATGTATCGGATTTTCTAACACAGCTCGAGTCACAGATCGACAAGTAGATATTTAAGATAATTCTCATTTAATGTTCCATATCAGCTGCACACATTTTTACTCGATATCATGTTTCGATCCCACTGGATCATCTTCAGATCTAAGTAATTGCATCAGCCACCCATCTTGTCTACATAGCATAACATATCAGAATACATGTTGTTCTGAGTAGACAAAACGGGTTGCTGATGCAATTACTTAGATCTGAAGATGATCTAGTGAGATCGAAACATGTAATCGAATTTTATAAAGAATGTGCAGCTGAGATGGAACAATAAATGAACATTATCTTAAGTATCAATTCGTATATATTTGCTGAATTCTCTCAAGACGATTACGTAGACTGTAGTGAGATCTACAAATACTCGAAATTGGCATTTGTTATTCTTAAGTGAATCACGAGTGTCTTGATTTAAGAGTGCTGCTGCCTTTATAAGTTTGTTTAATGCCGCTGTGTTATTTCTGCATAAGATTCACTTCCAATTCCAACATTTCTGCTTCCTCTATTTCTTTCTGGATTCTTAGTTCATTTCTAATACCATAACCTCAGTGACAACATAAGTGTCCATACGAATAACCTATGTTAACGCTATCCTGAAAAATAGAGTCCCAAGAATTTAAACAGGAGCTTGTGGAAACAGTACCACACGGGCCCCCTGCTGTATTAGGCGTCATGCGACTAGCTGTGGTGTCACTTTTGTTGCATGTGGAAATCCGCCTTCAGCGTCAAAACTTTCTTCCCGAGGAAACATGACGTTGATGTACTGTTCCGTCCAGTTCTGTTGACGGCTCGTGAGAGTGCAGTCATTTGAAATTCATTATGGAATGATCTAACGTTCCGTCTGTTTCATTTATGCACCGCAAACAGCTGTTCAGATACTTGCCAGTGTTTTTATTCGTTTAAGGAGTTGCTTCTTTATGTTTGAAATTTTAGAGATGTAGAATTATATTTCATATCACCAGCTCAGAAGGTATCGATGGTTCTGTCACGAATGCGTCAGATTACATCACTTGACAGTACAACTCAAAATCATGTGTCTAGAAGGCTGTGGCGTAGCAGAACACATGTGAGTTGTCAATTGCGTAATGTCTGCTGTGTGGAACACATCTGCGGGATCAGTTTGGTGTTGTTATTTAGTGTGACGTGGAAATATGTGTATTCAGACATGAAGCAAACAAGTTTATTTAACACGAGGGCATTTAGCCTGTTCCGTGCGTTTGTTATACCTGTCATTTTGATTTTGTATTGTTATGCTGTCGATGCACAAAAAGTGGACACACATTTAAAACATCAATGTGAGACCATAAACTGTTTATTTGGTGAAGTACCTTTCGTTCAGTCTGTGGCAACAGAGACTAGTGTGGTGCGGAAAAGGGAAACTGGTGATGAGAAGGACGGTAATGTGAAGCCGGCAGTGTCTGAGGCAAAAACGGAGAATCACAAAAATTCTGTTTCAGGAGATACGCTACTTAAAAGCTCAAATGGCACTAAAACCTCGAACGCTACTTCGACAGAGGGACCACCAAATGCAAATGTCAGTATGCCGCCGATGCCACCCATGCAAGCACCAACGAATGCAACTAATGTGACGGTTAGTTCCACAGAGTCGCCTGGTGAACCTGTTCTCCCCGACAAAGGTTCTGCAGAGGAAGAACACAACAGCTCAATGTCAATATTTTTTGTGCTTTGCGTGCTAGCCTTAGGTATTTTATTGATTCATTTTATGTTGCAATTCAACTTCCAGTACTTACCAGAAAGTGTCGCTATTGTATTTCTTGGGGCATTGATAGGCCTTATAATCAATCTGATGTCAAATCAAAACATTGCAAACTGGAGAAAAGAAGAAGCATTTTCACCAACTGCTTTCTTTTTAGTTTTACTTCCTCCAATTATATTTGAATCAGGATACAATTTGCACAAAGGAAATTTCTTTCAAAACATAGGTTCCATTCTTGTTTTTGCAATATTTGGTACTACTATATCTGCACTTGTTATTGGTGCAGGAGTCTATTTGCTCGGACTAGCAGAAGTGGCATACCGTCTGAGCTTCGTTGAAAGCTTTGCATTTGGATCTTTAATATCGGCCGTGGATCCTGTGGCAACTGTAGCAATTTTCCATGCACTGGATGTGGATCCTGTTCTTAACATGTTGGTTTTTGGTGAAAGTATTCTGAATGATGCTGTTGCCATTGTGTTAACAACATCAATTTTGGAATCAAACAATCCAGCAATGACATCATCAGAAGCTGTCCTAACAGGAATCAACAGATTTTGTTTGATGTTCTTTGCATCTGCAGGAATAGGTGTCGTGTTTGCACTTGTGAGTGCTCTACTCTTGAAGCATATTGATTTACGGAAGAACCCATCTCTTGAGTTTGGAATGATGTTGGTTTTTACTTATGCACCATATGCTCTTGCTGAAGGAATTCACTTGTCAGGTATGTATCAGTTAATTTGTCCTATTTTTTCTAGTTTTAAAATAAATATCTAGATATTATGATTAGTGAGTGCAGGTTGCCATTGAATTTCATCACACAATATCTTTTTAATTTCTGTACGCAGTCGTCTATAAATGAGAGTATGGAGCTACATTTCACTTTGCAGAGCAAAACTGCTATATTAGATAAAACATTATAACCCAAGGTAATACTGCTAAGCATATTGTAATTACATTTGTTAGTTCCTAAGAACTGTGGTAAGCTGCCCTGAACAGGTTCAGCATTCTGGGTGTAAGGTTGCTTTTTTAAATGAGAAAGCAGAAAACAAACACACACACACACACACACACACACACACACACACACACACACACACACACACACACACAGAAAGAGAGAGAGAACGTGCTAGCTTGTGAAGTAATCCTTTTTCGAGACACGCCTGCATGAGCCTATGTCCATACATGGTGCCAGCTGGACAAACATTTGGGACGGTGTTATTTGGGATGGGTGGAGAGGAGTTGGTAGGTGGGAGGTAGGAAAAGGGGTTGGTGATGGGTAGTTAGCAGCTCATAGAGAGGCAGCTGCTTTGCTGGCTAGGAATGCATGAGGGAGAAGTGGCAGGTACATGGTCTAGGCATTTGATGCACAGTTGTCAAAGACAGTGGGGAGCGGTGCATGCTGGAGATGACATGGGGGTGTGAACTGGGGGAGGTAACAAGGAGGAGGAAGGAGAAACTGTAGGTGGAGGGTGTGGAGACATTGGGTTAATGGATATTGAGGCCAGGATGGTCGTGAGAGCAAAGAATGTGTAACAAGGGTAACTCTCATCTGTGCAGTTCAGAGAAGCTGGATGGTCTGGCTTGTGAAACATCCATTGGAATTGAGTATGTTATACTCGGCTGCATGTTGTGCCAACAATTGGCCAGCTTTACTCTTGGCAACAGTTTGGCAGTGGCCGTTTGTCCTGATGGACAGCTGGCTGGTAATCATACCAAAATAAAAAGCTGTGCAGTGTTTGCAGCAGAGTTGGTCTATGACAGGGGTAATTTTGCAGGCAGCCCAGCCTCTGATATGGTAGGATAAGTCTGTGACAGGATCAGAATAATAGTTGCTGGGTGGGTGGACTGGGCCGGGCTTACACCCTGCTCTGCCAGAGGCATAAGATCCCTTTGGCAAGGGGTTGGGAGTGGGAGTGGCATAGTGAAGGACCAGGATATTGTGTAAGTTGGGTGGATAATGGAACACCACTTTAAGAGGGGTGAGAAGGATCTTGGATAGGATGTCCTTCATTTGAGGGCATTAGGAGACATAATCAAAACTCTGACAAAGAATATAGTTCAGCTATTCCAGTCCAGAGTGATGGTGGGTGGTGAGAGGGTTGTTTATGTGTAGCTGATTCTTGGGGAGGGGGGGGGGGGGGCAGTATTGGGGAGGGAGCAGGGTGAGGATACGGCACAGGAAATCTGTGGACTAGGTTTGAGTGCACTATTCATATAATTCTCTCATAGTAAGAATCTATTTGTGCCACTGTCATGGCTTTAATTGAAATTGTAACTCCTTTATTTGTTGCATTCTGTAAACATCATCATTTAGTACCAATACTTATTTGTCCTTGGAAAGTTTGGGAAACTGGTGCTATGCACTTCAATTCATAGAGTTGCAGTTGAGATATTATTAACATAATCACACTAATGACACTGCTGTCATATTACAGTATTAGGAATTAGAATAAATTCACTTCTAATACCCACACTTAGTAATGTTTTCATTTGTTGCATAACTAGTTTTGGAATGCTACATTTCTTTTTCAAATGTGTATCTGTTTTGAGACGAGGGTCTGCCATCTCATCAGTGTTATTTAGATTTAGAGGAGACTGATACAGTATTTGCTAAAACTGGTCCTGAAAGGAATCCAACTGTGAGGCATTTGATTGTGTTAGTCATAATTTCTATTATGGAAGTTAAGTTTTTATGGAATAAATAGTTCATCAAATACCCAGTTTAAGTTTTATTTTACAAACAGAGTGCAGAAAGTTACCCTAGGCTGTGCAAATAATACAGATATACAGGGTGAGCACAAAGTCTTGCACTGATTATAAAAAATTATAACAGAATAACTGTTTGATATAAGAAGTTACATTTGATGCCGTTACATAGGTTAGTGTTACTAGTTTTTTTAAGACCACTTACGTTAGTAAACCTCAACGTGTTCTCCCTTGGTAGCTCTGAGAATGTCGAGGGATATTCCAGTTCCCACCAGGTGTTTCTTAACATGTGTTCCGTCACAGTACCCATAGCAGCTTGTATCCTAGCCTTCAGATCGTCGACGTCAGCAACTGTTGTGTTGAAGACTCTGTCCTTGATGTAGCCCCAGAAAAAAAAGTCAAGGGCCGTAATGTCTGGAGAGCGGGGCGGCCAGGATGTTCGACCGTTCCTTCCAATCCACTGATCCAGACATTACTCCCCTCTCCAGACATTATGCCCCTTGACTTTTTTTCTGGGGCTACATCAAGGACAGAGTCTTCAACACAACAGTTGCTGACGTCGACGATCTGAAGGCTAGGATACAAGCTGCTGCGACAGAACACATTACGAAACACCTGGTGGGAACTGGAATACCGCCTCGATACTCTCCGAGCTACCAAGGGAGCACACGTTGAGGTTTACTGACATAAGTGGTCTTTAAAAAAAAACTAGTAACACTAACCTATCTAATGGCATCAGATGTGACTTATTATGTCAAACGGTTATTCTGTAATAAATTGTTATAATCAGCGCAAGACTTTGTGCTCACCCTGAACGCCGTATCATCTGCATAGGGAGAAATTACAATGGGAGTCCCACAGAGTCGATCATTAGCCTACTACCGTTCTCACTTTATGTTAATTATCTGACATTTTATTTGAATCATGAGGTAGAATAATCCTGTTTGCAGATGATAGAAGCATTGTTGTGAAGCTGAGCAATAGAGCATCAACAGAGAAAATAGTAAGTGATGTTTTTGTGAAAGTTACTGAACGGTTTTGCACAAATGGGCTAGCTTTAAACTATGAAAAAAATACAGTTTATCAAGTTCTGTATCTTCAAAAAATATCCCACATCCTTTTATACTAGTATACCAACAAACAGTAATGTAAACAGTATAGAAAATTGTAAGGTCTTGGTTCAGCATATTGACCAGAATTTAAAAAGGAAAAAACCATACAATAGTCCTGATAAAACATTTAGGTTCAGATACTTTTGCCATGAGGAGAACTTTCAACTTTGGGGATATAAAAGTCAGTAAGTTAATGAACTTTGCATATTTTCTTTTAGGATTATTATCTGGGGTAACTCTTTGCTTAGGCAAAATGTATTCATTGCACCGAATAAAGTAATTAGAGAAAGGCAACTACTTACCTTACTTACCTGTAGAGAACCGATATGTGGCACATAGAAAAACGTAGTAGAAAACAGTTAACACTAGCCACTGAATTATTGTACTTCTTCTAATAAGCGTATACACATTCTCACAGAGAGACACCAGATGTGCATACCCACAGACATTTCATGCCTCGGTGGTTGTGTGTGAATGTGTGTACTCTTACTAGAAAAATAGCAAAAGCTTCTCTGTAGTTAAGTGGTTGCTTTTCCCTAATTTCAATTCTTTTTCTGTCCAGGGATTTCCTTTGTTGTTAAAGAAAGTAATTACAATTATGTTTGGAGTTCACATACTTACACCTTGCAGGTATCTTTTTGCGCAGCTGATAATATTTAACCATAGTGTCACAGTACATTTATTGACTTATGAAATTTATTATCAACAATCCACCTACGCTTCAGAGTAACAGAGGTATTTACAAGTACAACACTAGAAGGAAAAATGATCTGCATTGTCCTTTAATGAATCTAACTTTGGCACAGAAAGGGGTAAAATATGGAGCTGTAAAGCTCTCTGAGAATATACCTATGGAAATAAAATGTGTGACAGATAGCAGAAGTTTTTTTAGATGTAGATCAAAGATGTTCCTCCTTGACAACTCCTTCTAAACTATAGAGGAATTATTGAATAGAGACAGCTGATCTTAAAAAAAGAAAAGAAAGAAAAAGAAACTGTAAATGGCCACCAGCTTGTAGTAGTATAAATGTTTTCTTTTATTTTTTTAGTTACGTATAAGTGTTTTGTGTGTGGCACATTCCAAATCATAATGTTAATGGTGATTTTGATCTGTGGGAAAAGTAACTAACGAATTATACTCATCTGTGTGGATGTAAGATGAATAGGCAATTGCAAGACAAGTATAAACAGAATGATACACAACTATTACATTATATATTTGCTAAGTAAGCAGGACTAAGTGCTAATGAAGAGAAGACAGAATCTGTGGCAAATAAAGACAAACCTGGTTGATGCACCCTTGGCTGTAAATGAATTACCTTCAACAGAGTTGATTAAGTACTTTTAATGTCTCTTCAGTCAGAACTGGTGTATATGTGTAGATGCATACCTTACAGCTGTTAACATAACAAATTTAGAAGCCTAAGAAAAATAAAGCTTAACACCGACATCAAAACTAATTTACATCAGTCTGCTGTAATGATGGTAGTATTACTGAAGTTTGAAGTTTCAACATTCAGGAAAAAGTTGAGGAAAATCTATTTATATTAGAAATCAAATCTTTAGAGTTTTGATCTGTAAGTGATTAAGATATAAGAGAACGGAGGATCGGAAAAGATTAACTACAGAAGCTATTCAACAGTGAAAAGTTCCACATTGCTAAAATAGAAAGTTATGCTGTGTTGCTTATATGGTAAGAACACCAGAGAGTAGCATACACCGTATAGCATTCTCTAGAAAAATACATGGAACACAAGAAAGATCCAGAAGCTAATGACAGTACAGCTTCTGGGATGATGTAACGAGGATGAATATCAATGCCAAATGAATTTCCAATGCAGTAGATAGAAATTCATTCAAGATGCTTGTGGTGCAGATGTGTAGTCAATAATGTCCTTGCCAAATGAAAGAAAGAGAAATGCTCCCCAACAGCACCGAAATCCCGGTGTAGACTAACATCCAGTACTAAATTTAGCTTATTTACTTTACTTGTTTTCACTCTGTTGTGTCCAATGGTAACATATTTTGGGGCAACTATCTGCATTCACAATCTACATCTGTACTCTGCAAATCACCATGAGGCATATGGCAGAGGGTACATCCCATTGTACCAGTTATTAGGGTTTTTTCCAGTTCCATTCACCTATGGAGCACAGGTAGAATGATTGAATGCCTCTGTGCATGCAGTAATTATTTTAATCTTATCCTCATGATCCCTTTGTGCTTAGCCCTCAGAATGGCAGTTCAAGTATTTTGTTGTCAATTTACAAACTTTGTGCAGGCTGTTGTTCAATTACCTCTGAATTTTTATTCTGCCTTCTATCATTAGATGTGTGATTAATAATATAGAGTCATTTAAAGAGAACTGCACCTTGCATTTGATGAGCAGTTATGCAAGTATTATTTTTGACAGGCTTCCTCCACAGCCGAAAAATTTGAAGTATAAATCATAGAGTTCCAAGAAGTTAAAAAGTTGTCTTGTGACGCACTTCTCACGATAGTTCCTCACAGTAGTTCCTCTGTAGCATGTTATCCAGTTATATAGATGGAATACATTTCATTTCTTTTCTCACTAATTTTTTTTATATCTTTTGATTTTCTATCAGTATTGTGTGATTAATTACTACTTCCATGACTGAACTGCTTTGGTGCACATAGTCCCAGAAATTGTTAGAAAAATAATTATATAAGCATTCAATTGTGTGTATGGCTGTTATTACTTTTTATTGTTTTCAGCATTTAGGAGATGTAGAGATTCGGTTTTATTTTCTGTAAGATACATTTGGTGTCTGATAGATACTATTGCTGTAGTGTTGTTGGACTATATTTCCCCTTGTAGTTTGATAGAGTGTAGGACTTACGAGAGCACGTGTACAGTTCTACAAATTTTGAAAATAAACTTTCTTACTTAGCATAATCCAATCATAGATTTAATCTTTAAGGGCTACCATTATACTAAACTGCAAAACTGAATTGCCCCAGATATTACATTCTGTGTCTTGTAGCCATTGTACTTCTGGACATTTGTGTAACATTTGGACAATCTGAAATAACTTCTTCACCCTTCAAAAGTAATTTTATATTGTTTTGACATCTTCATTACCCCATCAGAATTCTGCAGCAGAATTTGATTGAGAATTGTTACTGATCCCCAGCATATATGCATAGCAAAATATATGCATAGCCACTGGTTCATTGTTCTTGACATTTTGATTTTTGTGTTTGTTGGTGAAAACTTCAGTTTTTCTGTTGGGTATCTGAGATGGTTTTTTAAAATGTGGTAATTTTATATTTTGCTTATAAACTTTTTAAGATACATGATGGCTACATCATCAGGACAAAGCATGTTCTAAGAATCAAAAAAAAAGTGCTTTAAGAAATGTTTTTCTGACTCCAACTTTTTCTTACAGGTATAATGGCAATACTGTTCTGTGGGATTGTTATGTCACATTACACCCACTACAATTTGTCCACTGTGACTCAGATAACAATGCAGCAGACCATGCGCACATTGGCTTTCATTGCAGAAACATGTGTATTTGCTTACCTGGGTCTTGCGTTATTCAGCTTCAGACACCGTGTTGAGCCTGCACTTGTCGTTTGGAGCATAGTGCTTTGCCTTGTTGGACGAGCTTGTAATATTTTTCCCCTGGCTGTATTGTGCAATCGTTTCCGTGAACATCAGATCACGAAGAAGATGATGTTCATTATGTGGTTCAGTGGTGAGTGTCGTGTGTTGCCTGTTACAGTCTTTGTCCTTCAAAACTTAAACAGTAGAGACAAAATAGCAGGAAAGAATTATGTGTGTCACACATTGCACCCTGACAAGAAAAATGACACAGGTCGAAAAAGGCAATGTTTAGTTTGTCACTGATAAATACATGTGAAGTGCCACAACTTCCACTAAAAATATAATGGAATTAACAGCCTACAATAATTACTTGAAATTTGAAGGAAACATATATCATTTCAATATAAGACTTATAGAATTAATTATATGAGCTGAGTTTTCTTAAATACTGCATTTTTTGAGTTGTGTCACTGTTCTTGCTGGGGTGCAACATATAAAACAGTGATTTGGTCAGAAATGATGTACAGAATATTTTGTTGTCAGTAGACAGTGAATAAATTAGAAGATTTGGCAATAGAAAGTAGTATTTGAAATTAGTGGATCGCAAAGCAGATAAAGTTAAATAATCAGGAATGTTCCAAATGTCATTGTTGACTGCCAGTTAATTTTAATGACACTGGTAGTCAGTAAAGCTGACTCCACTCATGACAGCATTAGCACCTTGACAGGATATGAAGAACATAATGAATGAATGACTTTATGATTCTTTTAAAGAAATTTTCAGCTGGTTCCTTCTAAATGACTGGTGCAAAGTGATTGACATTTGAGGTTTTGTGATGCCTAGTTTTACACAGTTAATGTTGGTAAGTAGATTTGTTAGAAAAAGAACTTTGAAACACATTGCTATAAATTTCTTTAGCTACAAACTTGAACACTTCCAGTATGATAGAGCTTCTGCAGTGACCTATCATAGATGGTAAGCAGAGACAAATACAGGGCAGTCATGATCAGACTACAGCTAGCCCCTTCCCCCATAACTACAGCTGTTTCGTCTGAAACTTCGGAACATAGCTTTCAGACTTAACACTCAGGTTGTATTATTTAACGTAGTGGTTCATGAAAGGCTTGCACAGTGTAAGAAGTACGGCAGTGCAAGTCAAACCTCAGAAAAATTGCACGTACTATGTTGTTGTTGTGGTGGTCTTCAGTCCAAAGACTGGTTTTTCCTCTTCATCTCTGAGTACTGCAATCTGCATACGTTTGAATCTGCTTATTGTATTCATCTCTTGGCCTCCCTCTGCAATTTTTACCTCACATGCCTCCCTCCAGTATTACATTGGTGATCCCTTGATGTCTCAGAATGTGTCCTACCAACTGATCCCTTCTTCTACTCAAGTTGTACCACAAATCTCTCTTCCCCCAGTTCTATTCAGTACCTCCTCATTAGTTACATTATCTACCCATCTAATCTTCAGCATTCTTCTGTTGCATAACAGTTCAAAAGCTTCTATTCTCTTGGTGTCTAAACTATTTATCGTCCATGTTTCACTTCCACACATGGCTACATTCCATAAAAATTCTTCCAGAAAGGACTTTCTGACACTTACATCTAGACTTCATGTTAACAGATTTCTCTTCTTCAGAAATGCTTTTATTGCCAGTGCCACTCTACATTTTATATCGTTCCTACTTTGGTGATCGTCAGTTATTTTTCTTCCCAAATAGCAAAACTCATCTACTACTTTAAGTGTCTCATTTCCAAATATAATTCCCTCAGCATCACCTGATTCAGTTCAACTACATTTGATTACTCTCATTTTGCTTTTGTTTTACTTATGTCCTCCTTTCAAGATAATGTCCATTTTTTTTCAAATGCACTTCCAAGTCCTTTGCTGTCTCTGACAGAATTACAATGTCTTCAGCAAGCCTCAAAATCTTTATTTCCTCTCCTTGGACTTTAATTCCTATTTCAATTTTTGCTTTTGTTTCCTTTACTGCATGCTCGATATGCGGATGGAATAAAATCAGGGATAGGCTACAACCTTGTCTCACTCCTTTCTCAGCCATTGTTTCCCTTTCATACCCCGCGACTCTTATAACTGCCATCTGGTTTCTGTACAAATTGTAAATAGCCTTTCACTCCCTGTATTTTACCCCTGCCACCTTCAGAATTTGAAAGGGAGTATTCCAGTCAGCAATGTCAAAAGCTTTCTCTAAGTCTACAAGTGCTATAAATGTCTGGTTGCCTTTCCTTAACCTATCTTCTACAACAGGTTGTATGGTCAGTATTGCCTCACGTATTTCTACATTTCTCTAGAATCCAAACTGATCTTCTGCGAGGTCAGCTTCTACCAGCTTTTACATCCTTCTGTAAAGGATTCATCTTAATATTTTGCAACTGTGACTTATTAAACTGATAGTTCGATAATTTTTGCACCTGTGAGCATCTCCTTTTTTTAAATTGGAATTATTATGTTCTTCTTAAAGTCTGAGTGTGTTTTACCAGTCTCATACATCTTGCTCACCATATGGAAGAGTTTTGTTACGGCTCTCTCTCCTAAGGCCATCAGTAGCTCCAGTGAAATGTTGTCTACTCCTGTTTCAACTTAAGTCTTTCAGTGCTTCATCAAATTCTTCACGCAGCATATCATCTCCCTTCTCATCTTCATCTACTTCCTCTCAAGTACATTTCCCCTGTATAGACCCTCTATATACTCCTTCCACCTTTCAGCTTTCCCTTCTTTGCTTACGACTGGTTTTCCATCTGAGCTCTTGATATTCATACAGGTAGTTCTCTTTCTTGAAAGGTCTCTTTAACTTTCCTGTAGGCAGCATCTATCTTACCCTAGTGATATATGCGTCTACATCCTTACATTTGTCCTCTAACCATTGCTGCTTAGCCCTTTTGCACTTCCTGTTGATTTAGTTTTTAAGACGTTTGTATTCCCTTTTGTCTGCTTCTTTTACTTCATTTTGATATTTTCTCCTTTCATCGATTAAATTTGATATCTGTTGTGTTACCCAAGGATTTCTTTTAGCCCTCGTCCTTTTACCTGCTGGATCCTTCACAGGCTTCACTGTTTCAACTCTCAAAGCCACCCATTCTTGTTCTACTGTATTCCTTTCCCCTGTTCTTGTAAATCATTCCCTAATTCTCCCTCTGAAACAATCTACAACCTCTGGTTCTTTCAGTTTATCCAAATCCCATCTTCTTAAATTCCTGCCCTTTTGTAGTTTCTTCCATTTTAGTCTGCAGCTCATAACCTATAAATTGTGGTGAGAGTCCACATCTGCCCCTGGAAATGTCTTACAATTTAAAACTTGGGTCCAAAATCTCTGTCTTACCATTACATAATCAGTCTGAAACCTTCCAGTGTCTCCGAGACTCTACCATGTATACAGCCTCCTTTCATGATTCTTAAATCAAGTGTCTGCTATGATTAAATTATGCTCTGTTCAAAATTCCACCATGCGGCTTCCTCTTTCATTCCTTTCCCCCAGTCCATATTCACCTACAACTTTTCCTTCTCCACCTTTTCCTGCTTTAGATGATCTAAACATCATTAGTGATAGGAAAGAATCTGTAACAGCAAATGCGAATGCATTAATCAAGGCTAGTGAAGATGTATGTCTAAGGATAAGTGAAGACAAAACCAAATATCTGGTTACTACTAGAATGCCAACAGCAGTAGATCAGGAAATGTTAAGAGTCCAACTGAAGAAGAGATTACGGGCGGGAAATGCATGCTACTTCTAACTGAATAGATTACTTTCATCACGGATATTGTCTAGGAATTTACAGATTAGAATATACAAAACTATTAGTCTATCGGTTATGCTGTATGGGTGTGAGACTTGGGCTCTCACTGTGCAAAATGAAAAGCCATTTTGAGTATTTGAAAACAAAATTTTGAGGAAAATTTTCAGAGCAAAAAGGGATGACTTTAGTGGAGAGTGATGAAAACTGCATAACGAAGAGGTTCACGAACTCTATTCAAGCCCTGACATAATCAGTATTATTAAATCACGTAGGCTGCAATGGGGAGGTCACGTAGCTCGAATGGATGAGGGCAGGGCAGCGCGCAGAGTACTGGTAGGGCACCTAGAAGGAAAACGTCCTGTGGGGAGACCGAGGCGTAGATGGGAGGACAATGTGAAGGCTGATTTGAGGAGCCTAGGTATTGAAGGTGAATGGAAGGAAATAGCCCAAGACAGGGACAGATGACGAAAATACGTTGCTGCGGTAATGGACTCTCGAGTCTGGTATGACCAGTGAATGAGTAAGTAAGTAAGTACCTTTTCCTACTTTCAAATTCCAGTCCCCCCATGGCTATTTAATTTTCGTCTCCCTTAACTATCTGGATAATTTCTTTTATCTCATCATACATTTCTTCAATCTGTTCATCATCTGCGGAAATAGTTGACACGTAAACTTGTACTGCTGTGCAGGGTGTGGGCTTTGTGTCCGTCTTGGCTACAATAATGGATTCACTATGCTGTTCATAGTAGCTTATTCGCATTCCTATTTTTTTATTCATTATTAAACCAACTCCTGCATTACCACTATTTGATTCTGTATTTATAACCCTGTACTCACATGATCAGAAGTCCCGTCCTTCCTACGACCTAACTTCACTAATTCCCTCTGTGTGCAAATTTAACCTATCCATTTCCCTTTTTAAATGTTCTAACATACCTGCTTGATTAAGGGATCTGACATTCCACACTCCGATCCATAGAACGCATGTTTTTTCCCCCTCCTGATAATGACATCCTCCTGAGTAGTTCCTGCCCAGAGATCTGAATTGGGGACTATTTTAGCCAAGAGGACGCCATCATCATTTAGCCTTACAGTAGAGTTGCATGCCCTGGGGAAAAAATACAGCTGTAGTTTCTCCTTGCTTTTAGATGTTCACAGTACAAGCACAGCAGGGCCATTTTATTTATTTATTTATTTATTTATTTATTTTAAACAGGCCAGACTGTTGCTCTTTCAACTACAGAAAAGGCTGCTGCCCCTCTTCAAAGATCACACGTTTGTCTGGCTTCTCAACAGATATCCCTCCATTGTGGTTATGCCTACAGTATACAGTATGTGACTATCTGTATTGCCTCTCCACCAATGAAAAAGTCCACGTTTCATTGTTTCATTCGGGGGTGGGGGGGATGACACATACCATAATGAGGAAGGTAAAAGTGTCTTAATTTAAACTACTGAAATTGTTTGAATTAGTAAAAGCATTAGTAAATAGATTACAGACCGATGACCTCACAGTCTGGTCTCATCCCTCAAAACGCTAAATATATTACATTCTTACAATCAATTCGTTAGTATTTTGTGTGATACGGTGCCTAGGTAGCCAATCCTGAGTTAGATTTTCCCTAAATCACTTCTAGTAGGACCTAGTTCAGTCCTTCAGATGTCCGTTTCCAGATTCATTCTTGTTGGGTAAGCTTATGTTCATTTCTATCAAGTTTAATGTAATGGAATGTCAGACCCAAACCTTCTCTTCTTCAGCTCCTAATGGAAACATTTATTCTTTTTTCAAAATATTCCTACTGTAACAATCTCAAAAATGTATTATGCCTGTTGGAGAATCATTACAGCTAATATGGTACTTCTAATACATTATTAATTGAACTTATAACATTTTTCTTAAAAGTAAATATTTGTATTTACGCGAAAATCAACTATTATCTATGGAAACTGCTGAAATCCATACCATTTTAATATATTTCTTTTTTAATTGTTATTATTTTTCTGTTTTATTTCTGTCAGGTCTACGTGGTGCAATTGCATATGCACTTTCATTACATTTGCAGTTCAGTGATGAGACTAGACATGTTATTGTGACGACTACTCTCATTATAGTGCTCTTTACAACACTTGTCTTTGGAGGATCAACTATGCCTCTAATGAAGGTGAGTCACATTCAGCCTTCTATATCTTTATGTATAACTTTTGTCCATTTTACGGATCTACATAGGATACTGTATTTTTCACAAAGTGTATTCATAGTTCACAAGTGTTATCCATTCCCCATTATTATTTGCTAACTTCATAGAATTTTTTTATATATATATATTTTTATTCGTGTGTTGTGTGGTATGTGTTTTAAGTGAGATAATGAGTTAATATAGTTAAAACTGTCAGTAGCAAGAAAGGAGATTAGAAAATCAGCCAGCAGTCGAATAATGTCCACTTTCTGAAAATTGTGTTTTTGCTGAGGACCCAGAAAAGAATTTAAAAAGATATTTTTGCTGCTGATGTGGTTTGGTGGTTTGCATCAAAGAACAAGATAGCCCTGATTTAAATTCCATTAGTTGAATTGTGAGGTTGTTATATAATATTGTTGCACCAGCAATAGCACTGATGTTGGACTGAAAGTCATGTATGGAAATGTCATGTGTAGATTTACAGCAAACGAGAAATATCTGTGGCTCTGCCATCATACTGATATCAAAGTCAACTGCAGATAAGCAATAAAGAAGCTTGCGCCTCAAATTTTCTACATAAGTTGATAATATCAGAGACATAACAGTTGACAATGGCTGTAGCAGTTAACTACAACTGTGGAAGACACCAGTAGTCAGTATATAAAATTTTATAAAAATTGAGTTGAGATATTTTCTCTAGGATCCCCAAATCTGAATTGAGCTGTAGCCTGTGAGACATGACAACTATTTGTACTTAGATTAAACCCACATACAATATTGGGCACAATTTCTGTGGTAATGTGAATAGTTGGCTAATAGTTTCCAGCCAGTTTCTACATCTATTTTAGGGAAAGTGTGAGTGGTGTCTTAGATGTTGAGGAGTATCATACTTTCTGTCGTAATCATCTTTCCTTGAAACAACGGCATTTTTGACATTGTCTTGCAGTTTATACTGATGAGAACTTTCACATCACAGTTCTGAAATAGTGACACTCACCTTTTATCTACCACTTCATGTACAGCTCTTACAGAGTGTCAGAATCTGTTACAAATTCACTGGACATTCCCTTCATCCCTTTTCATTTCAACATAAACATTGTCATAATCTACCTGTTAGTCATTTGTTTGCAATTTCCACAAGGGCATGCCCCTTCTCCCTGCTGCACAAATTGGTCACAACAGTAGTTACTCTTTTCTCCATGCATAAACAGTAACTGTGGTGGCCTGGTGAGACTATATTCAGCTTTAGGTATCAGAGCAATTTTAGTAGACTCAAAATGACTCTGTCATTTTGTATCCTAGGTGTGCTCATCCATGTGGAACCAGGACAACAGCTATAAAGAAAATTTTTATGACAGAAAAAGAATAAAATTTTGAAATTTCAAAGAAGTGTACATTCCAGGACTTTGCATTGTCTCGAATTTCATGCAGCTCAACACAGCAAAACTTGCTATCATACAGCTACAAATTGTGCAACCCAGTTTGCATGGCTGCAGAGTGACATGTCAGATTAGGGGAACAGGTCCATCTTGGTTCTGTCCTAGCCTGTTGAATCAGTTCTGTCAGTCAGTTAATTTAAGGGTGTTTGTTGGATCTTGCCCATTGTCTTGTGTAGTGTGCCTAAGGAATGTTCCATTCTCAGAATGCTGTACAACAGTTCAAGCAAATATCATTAGTAGTTTTATTTCTATAAACCAGATTGACAATACTTAATTTTAATGTACAAAGGTGTCGCAAGTGATGGGCAACATGCAACATAAATCCAAGTCCTTGCTATACACAATGTTCCTGCAAGTTGAGACACATCACGGACAACTGTTCTCGTAGCACTGTCTGCTAGGCTGTGCTAATACTCCACAAATCCTGTCCACTAATGTCCAGCCAAGGCTGGCAGGAGTGGTGCTTACATTCATATCTTGCAGAGGTTGCTCCTGACGCAGCGAAGTCCTAATCAGCGCAACATTGGCCGATGTCTTTTCACCACCTTCTCTGATTTTGAGTTCTTATTCTTCGTTCCAGATTACGCCAGAACATTCTTCCCCCCACCCCCCCCCCCACCCCACCCCCCCCACCCCCCAAAGGAACGGACTGCCATTGTAGGGAGTGCGACCAAGGCGGGGGATGCAGAAGTGTGGGTGGCATCATCGGGCCAGAAGCTATGGCTGCAGGGGACATCAAGCTTCCGGCCATACCCCTCCATCTGGCCTGCATTCTGGCAGAAATGTCCCATGGAAAATGACCAGAAGGGTACGCGTCCACCTCCTGCTGCCATGAACCAGATGAAGAAGGCAATGACTGCTGTGGTGTGGATGGGTCCAGCTCCATTGGTAGGACAAGAGGCGACAAAGGCCTCGTGTCCATGGGGTCGTCCCGCGGTGTCATGTCTCATGATGATACCCTCTGTGGCCACACTGCCATCTGAACCCATGAATCTGGGGGAAGAGAGACTGAAAGATCAACACCTACATGACAGAGGCGAAGTTGATTTTGATGGCAGTGCTGCAAGCCATCGGGACCTGAAATAAGAAACATGCAAGCGCCAAATCGACGGAAGATCTTGCCTTGTGCCCACCGTCTGCTGCCACTAAAAACCCTGTAAAAGACAATATCATACAGCGCAAAGCGATACTTGTAGCCTTCCTTCGGTGCCGGATGCTAATGAAGGTGGAGCAGTGTCCAATGGCGGCAGCTGGCGATGGTTCATCTCGTGGGTGCAAACGATATGAGGCGAGAAAAAGTTGCCGTGCTTGATCCCTAGTGTGTACGGAGTGAAGTTTGGCCATCTGCTGCTTGAAGGTTCTGACAAAATGTTCCACTTTGCCATTTGACTGTGGATGGAACGGTGCGCTAGTGAGATGCTGTATGCCATTGTGTTCACAGAACGTTTCAGATTCATTTGATGTGAACTGAGGTCCACTGTCGGACATGATTACTTCAGGTAAACCTTCTAGCCAAAAAATCTATGACAACACCTGAATTGTGCTATGTGATGTTATTGAGTTCATTGGCACTGCAAAAGGAAACTTGCTATATGAGTCAACCCCAATCAACCAGCAGGTGTTCCAAAAAGGTCCCACAAAGTCTGTGTGCGTATGTTGCCATGGCGATTGTGACTTAGGCCAAGCAGAGAACTTTTGTGTCGGTGTGGACTGATTTTCCACACATGTGTGACACTGTGATATTATCTTTCCTATTTGGGCGTACACATCCTGCCAAGTACAGTGTTGACACGCTAACTGTTTCGTATGTACAACCCCCCAGTGTCCTTGGTGAAGCAACTGCGGCACTTCATTTTGCAAAGCTTTAGGGGTTAACACATATGGATGTCCACTTTCATTTTGAACAAGAATCACACCTTTCTGTACAGCAAGGCTATGTCAACATGCAAAGTATCGACGCACTACAGAGTTCTTTATGCAGTGCAAGGAAGGAGGCCAAGATGTGTGTATGTAGTGGAGCAAAATGTTCAAATTTGGATCAGCACCCGTGGTCTCAACAATTTTCTTATAGTTCAGCAGAAAAGACTGAAGCAATTCAGACTCCTGTGCATCAGTATGACAACAAGATGCAGCAGAAGAGTCGAAGTCTATATCAGGACCAATCGGAAGATGGGAAAGTGCCTCCGCATTACCATGTTGAGCTGTTGGATGATATACAATCTTGTTCTGGTATTGAGACAACAACAAAGCCCATCTTTGCACTTTTTGGACAGTTTGCACAGGAACTGGTTTCGTTGGATGAAACAAGGACTGCAAAGGAATTTTCTGCCATACAAATAGTGGTGAAATTTGGTGACACCATACACAGTAGCCAGAGTGTCTATTTCAATTTATGAATAATTACACAGAGCTTTGGACAACACTTTTGGTGCAAAAGCAATAGATCTATCTTCATCACCAATACACAAAAGCATGGCACAGATTCCTTAAGATGAAGTTCAACTTGCAATACAATTGTTTTGGTAGGACCAAAGTGAACTAAGCATCAATCACTAAGCAATGCATCTTTAAGTTTTTGAAAAGCTACTTGGCCCTCATCCATCATAACAAAGGGGACGTTCTTGCGACACAAGCGATGCAATAGAGCTGCTATTTGCGCAGCATTCAGTATGAACCATATATAATAGTTCATTTTCCCTAAGACTGACTGCAATTTTGTGACATTGCGAGGAACTGGCAACTCTCATATGGCTAACAGATGCAACTGGAGAGGATGTACACCTTGACTGTTTGACATGACCAAGATACTGCAACCCAGGTCTAAAAAAATCACACCTGTCCAGTCTACATCTTATTCCGTTATCAGACAACACACTAAACAAAGCATGTAAATTTGCAATATGTTCTTCAGGTGTACGACCTGCTACTACAATATCTTCCAAATAGTTTGACAGTTTGGCACTTGTGTAGTCAGCTGTTCGTAATACCATTGGAAAATGGCGGGTGCAGAAGCACTGCCAAAAGGCAAATGCACATACTAGGGTGGTTTGAAAAGTTCTCAGAACGAAATAGAAAAAAAGTACTTACATCACTGAAACATTTTTTATTTTTCAATGTACTCTCCTTGTAGATTAATGCACTTGGTTCAACAATGTTCCAGTGCCTTCATCCCATCTCTAAAATGAGTTCCCTCCAGGCCTGCAAAATAGTTGTCAACTCTGACTATCAATTCTTCATTTGAAGTGCATCTTTGTCCACCAAGAAAAATTTTCAGTTTCTGGAGGAGATGGAAGTCTGACAGAGCCATATGAGGTGAATAAGGTGGGTGTAGCAACAATTCATATCTTAGTTTGTGTAAATTTGCCATGGCAACAGCACATACGTGCAGGCACACATTGTCTTGTTGCAGCATCCATCTTGGAGATAATTTTTCCATTTCTAATTCTTCAGTTAAAATGTGATACACACTTCCAGATGACATCTGGCAAGCACGAGTAATTTCTCGCTCTTTCAATCGGCGATCCTCCATGACCATTTTGTGCACTTTTGTAACAATTTCTGGAGTAGTGACACATCTTGGCCAACCACTGCACAGATCATCATCTAAGCTCTCCCAACCAAATTTAAATTCATTTTTCCACTTGGCAACAGATGAATATGAAGGAACAGACCCTCCCAGTGTATTCTGGAAATTTGCATGTATGTCCTTTGGTTTCATACCTTTCTTTACAAAGTACTTAATCACTGCTCAAATCTCTTCCGCCCCCCCCCCCCCCCCCCATCTTTGCAAATCTCTACACAGGAACAACCTCAGAGCCACATCACCGCCACAGCTCTCTTGCAAGAGCACTGATGTGGCAGGTGTTTACAGGCAACAGTCCAATGAATATCACATGAACAACTCATTGCGCTACTGCTAATCTCTCGTGGTGATTTCGAGAACTTTTCAAACCACCCTCATATTTAAACAAGCCCAAGTGAGTATTTACTACAAACATGTTCTGAGATTCTTTATTGAGCGGTATTTGAAGATATGCATCGCACAAATCAATTTTTGAAAAGTAGTGTCCAGGGCCTAATTTGTTCATGGGATCCTCTGGGTGTGGCAATTGATAAGTATCAATGACAATTTGTGGGTTAACTGTAGACTTAAAGTCAACACAGAGGCGACTGTGACCTGAAGGTTTGGGGAGCAAAACCAGTGGACTTGCCGGGGACTAGCTGATATGGGTGCAATAACTCCATTACCTTGCAATTCTTTAAGTTCAGTAATTACTTTGTCCCACAATGCAATGGGAACAATTCTGGCCCTGCAAAATTTTGGCTGATCATAGTCTTTTAGAGCAATATGTGCTACAAAATTGTTAGCCTTTCCTAAACCTCCAGAAAAGATTTCTGGAAATTCTTTCAGCAAGCTAGCTGCACTGTCTTTTGCATTCAGTGCAGACACTGACAACACACTGTACTGAATGTTAAAGCCAAACAAATCAAAAGAATCAAGACCAAATACATTCTCACAGTCGCGTGATTGAATCACTGTGAAAATCACTGTTTGCATATGTGAGTGATACATGGCAGGCAAAGTACACTTTCCAAGAATGGGAATGTCTTGTCCATTATCAGTCGTCAGTTGCATGCTAGTTTTAGACAGGTGTGGGGAGCCTAACAGTTCACATTTGTGACAATTGAGCAATGTGACAGAGGCACCTGTATCCAACTGAAATTTCACACAGTTCTCACAAATAAGCAAATGAACAAAAGGTTTGTTTGACTGGCGTATCACTGAAGAAACTGCACACTTGCTAGCTGCAGACTTGGAATATACTGCATTAATGACATGGGTCTTGTGACTAGATTTTCGTGAGTGAGCCGAATTTTTATGTTTTTTCCATTGCAAACATACAGATTGCACATGTGCTTTCCTACCACAAGTGTAACACTGAGCCTGTCGGAAGGGGCAGTCATGGCATTTGTGCCATGAGTAACACCAAGGGCAAGACTTAATTCTGTTCGCCTGTATAGCCACCTGATTAGCGAGCGGCTTATGCAACATGGAATGTTGTTTACTCAGTGTGGCTAGCACAAGCCGCTGGTGTGGAATGGGGCAATCACAAGCAAGGGACTCGACCAGACAAATAGCTGGCTGCTCAGATATATGAGCCGAAAAGGCACCAGAATCATGCTGAACTGGTATTTGCACTACCTGCTGAAATGGTAGATCAGACTGTTTCAGAATTTGCTATCTGAGTTTGAAAATGGTTCAAATGGCCCTGAGCACTATGGGACTTAACATCTGAGGTCATCAGTCCCCTAGAACTTAGAACTACTTAAACCTAACCAACCTAAGGACATCACACACATCCATGCCCGAGGCAGGATTCGAACCTGCGACCGTAGTGGTCATGCGGTTCCAGACTGAAGTGCCTAGAACCGCACGGCCACTCCGGCTGGCTATCTTGAGTTTGACATCAGGTAAATTGTACATAATCGCATCATGCAACATAACATGGGAATATAAAGCACCGCAAGTACATTTGAATTTGCATTTCTGTGTCATACCTTGCAAATCTGTTACACACTACCGATAAGTTTGTTCTGGCCATTTTTTGTGATTGAAGAATTGTTACTTAGCTGCTTCCACATTCACTTGCTGTTCATAATAGTTTGATAGTGAGTCTACCACTGTGCCGTAAGCTGGTTCACTTGGAGTGGCACTAGGAAAGAGTTTTTGAATTAATCTGAACACTGCACTTCCTACCGTGGATGATAGATATGGTAGTTTCACAGTATCTGTAACATTGTGTGCTAGTAAATGTGCCTCAGACTGTGATAACCACTTGAGCCATTCCTCTTCTTGGTCACAAAACTGTTGAAAAGGTGGTATAGCAGCTGTAGTAGGTGGTGCTTGTTCTTTGGGCATGCAGCGTCGGCCAGTAGTCGCTGCATCGTGTCGAGCAGTGTAGATATTTGCTGTGTCTGAAACTGATACATCTGCATTAGCTGCATGGCAACTAATGCTTGCAGCTGCAGTGCCTGAGCAGGGGGCGGGACAGGTGGGGGGAGCCTCATGTTGAAAGACACAAATGCAACAAACAGACAAAAATATATACAAAGAAATTTTCTGAAACACCCACCTGAAAACACAAATTATCAAAAATGACAAGAAACTGTTAAAGCAAAGTAAAGACAAAAGCAAAGTAAAGACAAGAGAAAACTAAGGCGCCAGCACAATATAAATGTAAAGTTCATGGCCATTGGGCACTGGGTTCAGAGGATTCTCATAGCAGTTGTTGGGTCTGGCCCACTCGTCTCGTATAGGGTGCCTAAGGGATGCTGCGTTCTCAGAGTGCTCTACAACAATTCAAGCAAATAACATTAGTAGTTTTATTTCTATAATGCAGATTGACAGTACTTAACTTTAATGTACAAAGGTGTCACAAGCAGTGGGCAACATACAACGTAAATCTTAGTCCTTGCTATACACAGTGTTCCTGCAAGTTGACACATGTCACTGACAACTGTTCTCATAGCACTCTGTGTTAGGCCTTGATAATGCTCTGTGAATCCTGTCCACTCATGTCCGGCCAAGGCTGGCAGAAGCGGCACTTATATTCACTTCTTGCAGAGGTCACTCCTGGTGCGGCACGATCTTAATCAGCGCACCATTGGCCAACATTGTTTCACTGCCTTTTCTGGTGTTGCATTCTTCTTCTTCGTTCTGGCACTTGTGGCTACTCCAGAAAAGTATTTTTGGGAGCTTTTCTATATTCATTTAGTTGAGCCCTTATCATGGGTTACACTTTGTGCAAAATAAACCTAAAACTTTCATAATTCATGTTCCTCAGTTTTAAGTATGCTATTCAGCAATAAAAACATAGAAGACACAAAATAAATCCATTAACAACATATTAAAAAACAATTTTAATGTATAATGTAAGTGGATAGATAAAAAATTTACTCATCAAGTGGTGTCAGGAGAACATACACATAAAAGGTAAGCTTTTGGAGCCAGTGACTCCATTTCCAGAAGGGTTGGAGTGGAAGGAAGAGAGGTGAAGGAAAGGGACTGGTGAGGTTCAGGAAAAGGGATAGAGTTCGGTAAAGTCACCCAGGTCTCCAGATCATGGGAGACTTACTTCACGAGATTTGAAAACCTAAGAGCTTAAAGGTGGAAGATAGGGTAATATGGAAGACAGAGATTGCTGATAAAACTTCGTGCATGAGATGTTAAGAGTGAAAAGCTACATGCATTGTATGTGATGGAGGGGGGGGGGGGGGGGGGCGCAGTGAAAAATAGTAAGGTCAGAAAATGAAAGATGTAGAAAACTAAAAGGGAGTGAAAAAATGAATAATTATTGTGAAAAATTGCTGAGACCAAAGAAATAAACATAAATTAAGGCCAGATGGGTGACAAGAACCAAGGACATGTTGTACCACCAGTTCCCACCTACACAGTTCTGAGAAACTGATGTCTGGGGGTAGCATGTGTGGTGAAACAGGCATCAAGGTCATGACTGTCATGTTGTAGAGCATTCTGTACAGCAGGATATTATGTGATCACAGTATACACCCTCCGTCCATACCCATTCATCCTTACTGACAACTCGATGGTAGTCATGCCGATGTAAAAGGCTGATCAGATGGTATATGACATATTGTTTCACAGGATGTTCTTCCTTTGATAGTGGATGTTTTGCCAGTTACAGGGCCGGTAAAGGTGGTGATAGGAGGGTGCATGGGGCAAGTCTTACACCAGTGACTTTTCCAAACTCTATCCCCTTTTCCTAAACCTCACCAGTTCCTTTCCTTCACCCCTCTTCCTTCCCCTTCAACTCTTCTGCCAGCACAAGGAGCCACTGGCTCTGACAGCTTGCAGACTTTAATACCTTTTGTATGTATGTGACTGCTGCCACTTGGTGAATAGATTTTTTATCAACCTACTTGCATTACATTAACATCATGTGACGTAAAGTTTAGTGAACAAACTCAATGTTACATATGGTACCAATTTCCATAAGTGAATTTTTAAAGTTTATTTTCCTTCCTCCATTTTGAAGATTATTAATCAATCATATTTTTGTTGCTTATTTTTGTTGATATCGAGCAAAA
Source organism: Schistocerca serialis cubense (assembly GCF_023864345.2). Classification (NCBI taxonomy): domain Eukaryota; kingdom Metazoa; phylum Arthropoda; class Insecta; order Orthoptera; family Acrididae; genus Schistocerca; species Schistocerca serialis. The sequence continues at coordinate 156,019,041 of NC_064641.1, forward strand.
TTTTCTGTCATTCAAACAATTCTTTTTATTGTCAACTTTTAATTTTCAATGCCAACTTAAAATAATTGGTATATGAATAGAGACAGACACTGAGGGGCCAACACACTATGACTACTGCCCACTCCAAGAGTGGGTGCCACCTGGAGGCATCAGAGAGAATTAAACATGCTAAGGAAAGCAAAGATCAATGGGGAATCATCCTAGTGACAATATAGGCCACAAATAGGGAAATCCTCTGACATAAGCAACTTGGGCAAAGGGCAACAATATTACGTAAAGGATAGATGGGTACTCACTGTAAAGATGGCACACTTGAGTTGCAGATGTACAAGCTTTCAGTCAAAGCCCCCTTTATAAGAGAGAAAACACACACACACACACACACACACACACACACACACACACACACACACACACACACACACACAAAGCACACCTCATACAGATTATGGCCCAGTGCAATGAACATCTGTGGGAGTGGTTGAAGGACAGAGAAACCACGAGCAGGCAGAAATATGTTGGATGTCCACATCTCATCACAGAATGTGGAAGTTGGAGGCTTGCTCTCCCTGTAAAGCAGTATACACAGCAGTCTGTAGCAGTTATGATGACAATATATAATGCTGGCATAGGCAGAAATGTTTCAGAACATGCTGTTCAGCACACATTGTTTAATATGGGACTCCACAGCAGACTACCCCTATGTGTTCTCATGTTGACCCAATAACATCATCAGTTATGACTGCTGTGCTCACAGGATCATAGAGACTGGACCACAGGTCAGTGGAAACATGTCACCTGGTCAGATGAATCATGTCTCTGTCACACCAGGTCAATTGTTGTGCCTGGATACAAAATTATCCAGGTGAATAACTGCTTGAAACACGCACCACACCACAGACACAGGCCAGTGGGGAATTTATTATGCTATTGGAGGCATTCACCTTGGTTCCTCCATTACAACAATGCTCCAGCTCATCCCACCAAAGCATGCACCAAATATTTGTGGGGTACAGAACTGAAACTTCTTCAGCACCTTCCTTACAGCCCAGACCTTGCTCCTTGTGGCATTGCACTGTTCTCACATGCAGGGGCGATTCTAGAAGTCGGTCAAAGGGGAGCTAATGGGGAGAGGGGATAGTTTCTGGTTTTGGAGTTCAGGGTAAAAAATGTGTATTAATAAATAATAAGACACCCATTTTAAGTTAAATGATATTTATGGGTTTAGATAGTAAACTATTTGCTGCTCTTATTCTTTTGTTAAAATATGTTTAAAATATATTGCAACCTATATTGCTACATAATTATAAAAAAATTAATCTGTTGAAGTAATATATTCGTTGATTTCTAAAGTCATTTTATCCAGTGTAATATGATGCTCCATTGGTGGGGGGGGGGGGGGGGGGTTATAGCCCCCATAAACCGCCCCCCCCCCCACACACACACACACTTTCCACCGCCCCTGCCCGTATGTGAAAATGAAGCTGAAAGGAATGCAGTTTTCAAGCAATGAGGACCATCTGCAGGCTTAGGATGATTGTGCCTTACTCCCTACAGAAACTTGGGAGAACTGACTGAAGGATTGGTGTCAGAGGATGGAGAGGTGTATTCAGTGTGGCAGGAATTACTTCAAAACAGTTAAATAAATAAAGCTGTATTTGCAAAACTTTCATAGTACCCTTTGTATGTGAAAATCTTGGTCATACGCGACTTCTGAATAAAAAAGGTTATTGACAAAATGATCTTGGGGTCTGCTTTCAACATTAAATGGCCTAACCCTACACTTTTTTCAACTTTTTTTTTTGTGTTTGCTTTTCTCTGTTTTGCATTCATGTCTCTTCAGTTATTTAAAGTTTAGGTCTCAGTTTTGAGAGATTACATCTGACAGCTCTCTGTCCCTTCTGTTATGAAATTTGGGTATCGATTGTTGACCAGCTTTATTTCTGAATTGTTTCCAGTATACTTCTTCTCCCTCTCATTCAAAATATTTTAAATTTTTTATTTGTCATGCCCCTGTTGTTTCTTTTTGCTGATTAGTAAACATGTGTACATGTACTCCTTTGTTGCTGGTGCTATTCCTTACCTTGATTTGTAATAATAATAATAATAATAATACAGTAATAATAAATTAAATTTCAATTAAGCTTTTGTTTTTCTCTGGCAGTATGTGTCAAAAAATGTATGTGGTTTTTTGCAAGAAAAGAAAAGTTTTTTGAATTGCTAAACACAACAAAAAATGTAATGCTATTTATTCCAAAGATGTTACATATTACAGAATCGAATCGTTCAGTCAGAGATATTTATACACACTTTATAATTTTATGGGTGAGTGCGAGAGCATGAAACTATTTGGGCCTGCACTCTAATATTTAACAACACATTTTTAGTTATTCCAATTATACTTCTTTATAGTATCACTAAATTTTATTTAATCCTTCAATACACCCAGTTTGAAGCTATTCCTGAAACACTATAGTGTCTTCAGCTAGATAATTAATACCTCTCTCAGAAAACTCTTCCACTCCCTTTCACCTGCACCCATAAAAGACTACTGAAATATTATTTTGCTCAATGTTATATATTTCTGTTTTAAATTTTACAGTTACTACTTGCCAGTAAGAAGGGTCGAAGCCGTCGTCGACGCCGTGAAAAAGAAATTACTTTGAGCAAAACAAGAGAATGGGTATGCTGTTTTCTTTTTCTTTATTGAATTTATATATATTAGGCAATGGTAAATCACTCATGAAGTGGACTAGTGGAAATTCAAGCATGTAGACAATCAAAATAAACCTAAAAGAGAATGAGTAAATTCACCACTTACTGACTGATGCTTGCAGGGCCAGTTTAAGGCCCAAGAGGCGTCCAAGTGCAAATTTTTTTACAGACTAAATCACAAGTTGTACCAACAACTGATATGGGTTAAAATATACAATAATAGGAGCTCAACCTTCAGTTTAACATGGGTCCAAAAAATGAGCTGTTTGCAAAGTTATCAAGTGTGTGGTTATGGGCAGCACTGACTTCAGTATCAAATACTGTCCTACTTAGTATACACTTACTTGAAATACAATGTAACAGGGTTACAATTTCACCCATGGCCTACTTCAACAAGATGTACAATACTACTTCAGCATGTTATATGTTACAGTTTACTGTGCACTTACACCTGTTAAAGGAGGTGTTTCATGTGTTGTTATCACATTTGGAGGCACTACTGCACTCATCTCTGCAGTGCATTATGAATTTTTCAAACAGCCCAGATTACATCATAAATCTTGACAAGACTGCAGTGTACACTGCCCCTGTTAAAATGTATTACACTCCACCTTTGAGACAAACCCAGAGGACTGTGGTCAGGTAACTTTGGAGGTCAGGGAATGGGCTGTGCTTGACATGTCCATCATGGATCATATTGCTGCATTAGCTGGCTTTTTACATCAGCAGCAAAACTTGCCAGTACACAATCATGCATATAACTCAGTTTACAATGATATGCAAGGTAAGATAGGCCATGGCTGAAATTTGAACCCAATTACCAGTATATGGGGACTTAAGAAAAAAGTTTACATTTCAAATCTATTTGTTCTAACTAGGACATTTCATGTGGTGACTCTTAGCCACACAGTCATAATTTTTTGAAAAAATGGGTCATGTGTAAATCCATGTTTACTAGAACTTTGTTGTTTCTGTTACCATATGCTTTCTCATATGTCAGTTTTCTCTGTTAATTGTGATCTGCCCTAATATATATTTTTATTATAATGTTCAGTGATAACTAAATTATAAATCTTGTGTGGCTCACTGCTCGATGCAAATATTTTCGTCTGATGTCATTCAGTGCTACGCGTGTCATTTTAAATTGGTGTTGGCTCCTGACAACTGACAAAAATATCCCTGAGAAAAAGAAACTATCTGGTGCATATTATAAGAAAGAAAATCAGAAGTAATGAAGGAAAATGAAAAACAAACTAACGGTATGAAGTGTTTTTTCTGTTGCATATTTCAAGCAGCGAAAAATCGTGTGAAGATATTATTTCTCCAAATAAAAATGCCATAAAGTTAGGTGTTGAAATCCCAATAGCTACAAATGTCCCTTCAAGATTTGCTGGTTACATACATGTTGCCAAACTTCATTTCTTATTTCTAAAAAATTATGAATTTTATGAGAAAAAAATTAATTTTACTAGTGCATGTCTTTATTACTACAATCAGTAGACGGGTTTTTGTAATTAAAGAAGTGAAAATTAAACAATCTTTAAAAATTGGTGAATACATTAGTCTCAGCTGTAGCCTTCACAAAAATGTGGATTTACGAACCAGTGCTGGATGCATGATGCATAGAAAAATGTAACAGCACAGAGGCTTTATTAGCTTTTGAATCAGTGCTCTTTTAATAATTTATGTATACATTCTCATACACGTGAGCAATGTGTGTGCAGTATTTATTTGTAAACTGCTTGCACTTCATATCAAACAGTTGCTTGCTGTATTGATGTTGATGGTGTTATCTGGAAAAATAGCAAATAATCTTCTGTGACGTGTTCAGAGTAGAGTTTATCATCTTTTATAGCTCATGACTAATTGTCAGAGATGAAGCGTTACTCACTTTCTTATTTCATTGTCATTACTGTAGATAATATGTGAAATTTGGCTCAAATATTTATCTATGCACTTATTTGTTGTTCTAATCAGAAACATAGGTTGCATTACCTCAAGTAGGGTAGCATCTCGTTAGCACATGGATGGTCTTGTCTTCTACTTTTATTCTGCCTCATTTTAACAAAAACAACTGTCAGATTGATTTAGTTCACTGATTAATGAGTACAATGGGTTCATAAGATGAAGTCAGCCGAAGCATGAAATGATACTTTCTTCACTGAGACTTAGTGAGTTGGCACAGTGGTTAGCACACTGGACTTGCATCCAAGATGATGATCATTCAAATCTCCATCCAGACTTAGGTTTCTCACGATTTAGAGAAATCACTTTAGGTAAATGCCAGGATAGAAAACAACTAATTTCCTTTCCAATTGTTCACAAATCTGACCTTGTGCTCCATCTCTGATTACGTCATTGTAGATGGGACATCAAACACTAATCTTCCCTCCTTCCCTCCTGCCTTTCTCCGCTTAATAGTGGGACTTAATTTCTTCTTCTGTTTATCTTGTAATGCAATTGACCTTTCAACAAACTGTTAGTTTAATGTTACTATAAATGCAACAGATCATATGATACTTTCTTCTAAAGTCCAGTATTAATAACTCAGTAAGCTGCACATATAATGGCTTACTGATTAAGATAATTTAGTTAAGTCACAGATGTTCAAGGGAAATAAGTGACAAGAGACAGTACAGACAGTAACCAGCTAGCATGTTAAATTTATTTGAAAAGTGCCCCAGGTGTGTAGTGAGAGAAATGGAGAAGGAGCTGGCATAGTAGTATGAGGTGGAACTATCTTCAACGAATTTTTTTGCTATTTGTAAAATTCCATATAATTGTCATAGGTAAATCATTGGTGGTGACTGAGCATGCAGACAGATCAGATAAGTATGACTTAAGCCTTTACCTTATCTGTGTGTGGATATGCATCATGCACAATTCATCTGCTAGTGAGTGATTGTCTATCATTAGTTTATGAAAAATTTTTCTGTCTAGTTATTTCCATTGTTCTAATACCAAACATGAGCTTCACTGAGTATAAAAAGAGGTAATTCTAAATTATGCAGATTTAATTATACTATGAAAAAGTAATAATTTTTCTCTCAAAAGAATATGAAGTAATAAGATAAAAGTAATTTGAATACATTGTGGAACAGTATGGTGGCATTGCTAAACAACCATCTCCTCTATTTGATGAAATGTAAAAATATGTGACAAATATCAGGAGAGAGAGAGAGAGAGAGAGAGAGAGAGAGAGAGAGAGAGAGAGAGAGAGTGTGTGTGTGTGTGTGTGTGTGTGTGTGTGTGTGTGTGTGTGTGTGTGTTTGTATTTTGGAAACAATAATCTAAGCTTTTTAAAAATTTTCAGGGACAAACAATTGATTCAGAACATTTATCTGAATACACAGAAGAAGAGATGGAAGTTAGCTTCATTCAGTCTAGGATAAAAGGGTTTGCAAAATGTGACATAAAATATTTTATTCCATTTTTCACCCGCAGATTCACTCAACAGGTAATTGCTTTTACATTATTCTTATTCTGCTATTGTAAACTCTTAATAGTACCTGTATGTGTTGTACTAATTTGATTTATCATAGCACAGACAATAACGAACTGTGTGGAGGTCGACAAAGCGACATCCTCCCTCCCTCCCTCCCCCCTTTTCTTGTTCCGTGTGAAAATGGGATGGTTTAAGAATCACTGATTGTATGCCTCTGTATGTGTCCTAACCTAACTAACTGTCTCCATACAAGATATGTAATAGAGCCAACAAAATGAAACAATGGAAAATCCTCGATGGAAAAATAACACACGACCACATTCTCAGGCAGTGACTTAGTGACTTCAGCTGCCACAGACTGTGGTAAGTTGTGTAGCATGGGGTTTACGCCTCAGCCTTAGGACGTGCGCTAGCAGCGCATGTCGGGTGTTTCAAGCGTCAACTTCGTGTCTCAGTATCTCGGGATGTAATGGGAATATTGCGATGCAATCAATGCCATTGTGTATGTGCTTTGTCATGCTATGGATTGCTGAAGAAAAAATATAGGAGGTCCATTTAAAAAACATAATTTTCTGTTAAAAAACACAAATGCTTTCGTTTTAGAATGTTTCCAAATATGTACATTCATGGGCCCCAGCCCTACATTGATACTGGTGAAAGTCGTTTTCCAATAGCTGTTATTGTTCCAGAGATATTTTGGGTGGACAAGATAGCTGGGACACCCTTATAGTGAGTAGCAACTATCCTTTTCAGAATATTGTAGAGCCAACAAAAATATTCTATAGGCTATCTCAACTACCATTTGTCTAAATTCAATCAACAAACTTTAATGCGAAGAACCGTCTTTTGTTCAAAGATTCTGTTGTAAATTTTCCAATAATAATCATTACTAGTAATCTGAAAAATTCACTTTTTGTGATAAATGCAAATATAGATGTGGACTCTGTCTCAAAATGTAAAATTACCAAATAAAACCTACTTCATAGAGAAATGTATGCAGACAAACTATTTCAACAAAGATAGTCTGAAATAGCTTTATTTTCTGTATATAAGTATCAAAAATGTGATCAATTTATAGTTACTGGTATTGCACATCATCTGGTGCAGCCCACGTTGGAAAGATAATGTGCACAAGAATGTGTTTGCAGAAAAAAAAGTGCACATATACAACAATGGGTCAGTGTGTTTTATGCTTTGGTGCCAAGTCAGTTGTATCCAGCTGAATAATCTCCATCAAATGTAACATAAGACTCTGCCATGGGACCTAGTGTCTTAGTATAAAGAAACATGTACTTTTGTCTGATTTCTGAAGTTCAGAAGTTAGTATAATGTGGATGCTTTTAAAATGGCAGGTTTAGGTGTTGAGTGTTTTCAATTTAAGTGCATCTAATACTGGTGGAGGTCGGGCCTCAATTACCATGTTTGACAGAGCCAAGGCCGGCCAGAGTGGCCAAGTGGTTAAAGGCGCTACAGTCTGGAACCGCACGACCGCTACGGTCGCAGGTTCGAATCCTGCCTCGGGCATGGATGTGTGTGATGTCCTTAGGTTAGTTAGGTTTAAGTAGTTCTAAGTTCTAGGGGACTTATGACCACAGCAGTTGAGTCCCATAGTGCTCAGAGCCGTTTTTTTGACAGAGCCAACCTTAGCAAGCTGTTACATGGCAGCCATTACTGAAAGCTTTCTGTTGTGCATTGATCATTGTTTTCCACTTTTGAAATGAGTAAAGAGACTAATCCTGGTCCATCACAGAGTTCTGTTACGATTGTTAAACACCAGAAAGGATCTGCGATTCCTATGACTGTTTGACAATTTTCTTTTGCAGAAACATACAACACAGGTGAAGACTGGCTATCTTATGAGAGGGGGTAGGGCATGTTTCCCCTCACTGCTCCTCCTCCTCCTCCTCCTCCTCTGGTGGTCATAATTCTAGTTTGTTTACACTCATGGCCAATTGCCTGTTTATAGTGTTCACACTCAGCACTAAACTCCAGGTAACAAAACCTGTCAATCTTTGATCACACCAAAAGTCTTCCCCTAACATGCGAATAGAGTAATTTAAGTTCTACTTCCATCTAAGTACCTTATTGGTTGTATAAGTAGTGTTGTTGAGTATGGGTTGGAATGTTATGAATGCCCATGAAAGGAAGATATCAATGTTCTGCAATTTTTTTAATTATTGATTTGGGCAGGAAAAGAAAAAAAAAGAAAAAAAAAACACTTTAAATCAACAAAGCAATCTGTTCACCTGCACAAGAATGCTGCTGCTTCTCAGCAGAATAAAATAGAGCAAAAAGAAAGAAAAAAAAACAAAATCCATTTTCGAAAAAAAAAAATTATCGAAGTTTCTGCAAAAGTAAACATCCAGTCACATAGTTCCTGATCACCACACTTCATAAAAAAAGAAAGAAAAGTAACACAGTTTCAGACACATAGCTTGAAAACCTTTTAAATATACATCTAATCATTAAAAAAAATATGAATTTTCCAAAAATACCGGCCCTGTTACATCTTCCAGGAATGCCCAATAAACCAGTGTTTCCACTTACATACTGTAGATGTTACCTCTTTGGACTTTTTCAGTAGCACTGACTCCAGAGGTATAATACTTAAGCCTACGGATCCAGCCTTTTAGCTTACCTGAGGCACACTGAAAGATGAGTATTGGACTGCACGTAATATACTTAACACTAACAATAACCAGAAAAATAGGCTGGTCAGAGATATATAGTTACGACATTTAAGTAAGTTAGAGTTTATTAATTTATGATTCTTTATTCTAAACAAGCAAGATGCAATTAATTTGGCATTTTATTTATGAGATTTAATTAATAATTTTACATGTAAGTAATTACAAATAATAGAAGTATTGTAATATTTGACTTCGAATTTGGGAAAATAATCTATCAGTATCAGGTTTGATCGAAGTGGTTGCTATTTTCAAGGCGTTCCCAACTTGTTTGTCTGAGATTTTGCTTCTGTTTGTACTCTTTGTGTGCTTTACTCCTAAAAATAACTCTTCACACAAGTATGTGCTTCCAAAAAAAAGATGGCATCTGTAACACATGACTTTGCAGTGAGGGATATATTGTTTGTAAAAGGTATCACTTAAATACAAAAATTTTGAGTATTTTTTGAAAAATGTTGAAATAAATTTTTAAGTTCTTGCATCAAGTCTAAAAGTATGACAGTGTATTTCATCCCATCTTTATGATAATGTTTCAATTTACCATAGCTTGACTAAATGGATTTATTTTTGTTACCAGTTATGTGAGAGATGTTCACTTCTTGGGCCAGATTAATACTTGCTTTGGGTTGCATGCAGCCCATGGGCCGTAGCTTGGACACAACTGACTTAAACTTTAATAAAGCTAAATGTACTTTTCCCCTCTTGCTTTGCAGTTACTGCTATTTATTGAGGTGCAATCCAATATGTGGAATTATTTTCAAATAGTTCTGTATTTCCATATATCAGTGCTGATAGTTTCCTGTATGTGTGCATTCATGCATATTAAAGGGGAGAGAATGGCTGGCTAAAACTTATTACCAGGATGCAAAATTTCAAGTACTGTCCGAAGGCACATGTACACAGTTGACCAAAATTGAAACAGCACGTAGGTGGTATGCAACAAATCTCAAATTGGCAACAAGTGTTCTACATGCTTGGATATGCAAATAAGTAGCATTCCAAAACTACCACACAAAGTAGGTCAAAGTAACATCATCTGCACTCGTTATGTAAATGAAAATTATCCAGTAGGTTTCTGATTCAAAAATCGCATTTTATGTTGGCTGGTTGTGACAAAACCATGTTACGTTTCATGTAAGAAAGAGTAACGTCTACCAGCATGGTGGCAAGACCACACCCCCACTGAGACATCAATTCATTGCTGCTTGCATTGATCAGGATACCCCTAGTGCCATATGAGTAGGGAATCAATGTATTCAAGGGAGCATACAGGATCTCAGTGGCCCTCATGACTAGTGCCAGAGAGAAGGGACACATCATTACTCAGCTGTGAAGGTCACTCTTTATGAATATTTCTACCACTTTATCGCTCACGTGTTTGCCCAATATTATTCAGACTTCATTTTTACTTTTGCCTGTTTCATTGAAATCAGTTTGAAATTTTCCTCAGTCCACCTTTACATAGTCCCTTTTCATTTTATTACTTGTACTCAGCATATATTTACATCATCTTTCTATAATCATGCTTAATTCAGCAGTACATTCCATCATAGTATCAATAATGCAGATAGCAATATGCACTTTTTTGTAATGACAGAATGCTGCACATTTTGCCATCGTTTAAGAAGTACACACTAGCATTTATCGCATCCATATTCTTGCCTTAGGGAATGTGATGGCCTTTTCAATCTTCCTTTTCATATAGTGTCTCTTAATTAGTATAAAATTTGGCTTTCAATTTTACAGTTGATTACTTTCTGAAAACTTGCTGTAGCAATCCTTAGACACCTAGTCTTGCAATTGACCAGTTTTGTTTGTCTCGGATGCATGCCCCAACAACATGCACCACAGCCCTGAACCTCACCCCTGAATATGTTTGAGAATCTCCCGATTTGAATTTGATAACCAAGTTTTCTTTTTCCTCCAGCCTTGATCCACAGAAGGTATTTTATTTCCCTCCTGCCATCTGATAGCTTTTAGCCACTCAACCGATGAGCTTTCCTGTTTCTGCCAACCAGTGGATGCACAGTCTAATGATCAGGCTTTGCTGAGGTCATGGATCATTTGCAAGTAATAAAGAAAATTGTAGAATGGAACAATTACCACTTTACCTTGAATAAATGAGGCATTGTTTCAATCTCACAGCCAGCAGTGGCTACCCCTCCTCTCCCCCCTGTGTCCATCCACACTCTCGCCCTCCCCCTCTCCACCAACCCCTCCTCTTCTCACGCCAATCCACTGCCCCTTCCTCCTCTCCTACTTCTCCCACCCCCCCCCTCGTGCGCACCCACTCCCGCCCCCTGTGCGCACCCACTCCTGCCCCCCCCCCCGTGCGCACCCCTCCTCCTCCTCCGGTCCTCCCCCATTCTTCCCCCTCCACCCCGCCCTCCCTTTACCTCCCTCCCCACTCTTCCCTGCTCCACTCTCCCTCCCTCCCTGTCCCCTCCCACCCCACTTACCTGCCCCCTCCCCACCCCTCCCTGCATGCCCCCTCCCCATCCTTCCCTCCCTGCCCCCTCCCCACCCTTCCCTCCCTGCCCCCTCCCCACCCCACCCCCACCCACCCCTCCTCACCCTCCCCATCCCCTACTCACACCTCCCCACCCCCTCCCACCCCTCCCTCCCTGCCCCCTCCCACCCCTCCCTCCCTGCCCCCACCCCTCCCTCCCACCCCTCCCTCCCACCCCTCCCTCCCATCCTGCCCCCTATCCACCCCTCCCTCTCTGCCCCCTCCACACCCTCCCTACCACTCCCACCCTT